>NC_092063.1:23800250-23997750 GCF_039877785.1 Chaetodon trifascialis
CAGTACTCATTTTGTCTCCTTGTTTTCTTTCCTCCCTCCTTCCTTGCTCCCATTCTTCTTCTTCTTCTTCTTCTTCTTCTTCTTCTTCTTCTTCTTCTTCTTCTTCTTCTTCTCAGTATGCAAGACAGCTACCCACAGGAAGTGTGAGGCTAAGGTAAGAATCCAGCTCACACCTGTCCCTTGTGAGTGTGGTCTCAACATGAATAGAGGAATCTGTAGTGATGCAGCCATGGACAGTATTGAAAGTGCTGTGATCAGCTGGGGCGGGAGACATAGATAGAAATATGCAACATAGAAAATACTCTGTGCATTTCCATCTGCCATCAAGGTGTGTTTCATGTTTACATGCACATTTTCTGGAAAAAAGGCAAAAAACCAACAAATATTGCAGAATCATTTTTAAGCTTGGCCAAGGTGTTAAAGCTGGTCTGTTGGTATAAACAAAGTGCAATGGAAACGCAGTAAATATATTATGATGTACGTGACGCATTAATCTCATTCATCACCCAAGTTGGAGCCATGAAGAGACTTTAATGTTCCTCAAATTGATATGTGAAACAAAGTCCATATTTCCATCATGTTTTCTACATGGTTTTCCATCTTGTCAGGTGTCACTGTTGTAATTATGTCATCTCGTTTCACCCTTTTCTTCTGCAGTGATTTAATGGCACCAAACTGGAGATTTTTCACCACCAACTCCTCATTTCGATGTGCTCAACTTCAAATTTTGCATATAAATAGAGGATAAAATGCACATTAATTTGCATTTTCATTGTTATGTTCAGAAGAACTGGATACATATGAGAAAAATTAAACAACAGTGAACACATCTTCTTGTTCGAAGAAAATCTTTAAATATAGATTATATATATAAGCATAGTTATGGACACAGCTGTCATGGAAACATTATCTTCTTGTTTGTTTCACAGTCCTGTAAATCCTGCCACATTGAGGATGTGAAAGTAGTTTTATTGTCAGTCTCTTTTCTAATGTTGTGGTCATAGACGGTATAAAGTATACATGTCATGTCATTAATACAACTTAATATTAAGAAAATCAATCGGTATTGATCACTGTGTTAACGTAAAGTTAAATGTGCAGTGTTCACCAGCCTCCCAGGGACTGGCCCCTGGGAGTTAGCCATCCTCCTTCATAAATGTTGATGTGACTGCACTGGACTTGCGTGTCTGAGTCAGTTAGCAGATTATTATGCCAGTGAGGTGCGAAAAGACACATGACAGTGGTTCTGTGAGGACAGAAGTCTGCAGATCTCTGCTAATATGAAGGCAGCCCAGTTGCATTCCTCAGAAAGAACTGCAAGCCTTGCTCAAACCCCACTCTGCTGCCTCTGTGAAAGGCTCATTGATGGAGGGATGGTATAATGAATAGACAGAGGGATGCAGAGGGGGAGAATGCCAGCCATGGCCAGAGTGATGAAGAGGGGGTCGAGGCTGAGGCAGGGAGCCTTGGCAGGCAGCAAGAGCGAAAGAGCGAAAGCCAAGGGCAAAAGCATGTGGCAAAGACAAGCCTCATTCCTCAAGCATGGCTCCATCTCCTTGTCTTTTATCTGAGGAGAGGAGAGCCCTGAGGATGAGTTCAGACATGAAAGGATGGCTTTGAAACAACACACGCAATAAAATGTAAAATCAGGACAACTTGTGATATGGGATGTCTATTTTGTTGCTGTGCTTCTGGCCATGTTATTAAGCATGTGAACGTTACAGTGTTTTCATATAAAGGAAGAGAGATATGGGCGGCACAGGTAGTGTGCGTGCCTCACAGCGAGAAGGTCGATCCCCGAGTCGGGCAGGGCCTTTCTGTATGAAGTTTGCATGTTCTTCCCGTGCACTCCGGCTTCCTCCCACAGACCAAAAACATGCTCATTAGGTTCATTGGTGACTCTTAATCGTCCTTAGGTGTGAATGTGAGCGTGAATGGTTGTATGTCTTTGTATATTGCCCTGCAATCGACTGGTGACCGGTTCAGGGTGTACCCCGCCTCTCGCCCCTTGACAGCTGGGATAGGCTCCAGCCCCCCGCAACCCTGAAAGGGATGGTCGGGTGTAGAAAATGAATGGATGGATGGATGGATGGATGGATGGATGGATGGATGGATGGATGGATGGATGGATGGATGGAAGAGAGATATTCTTAGTTTTTTGTAACCTTTAACTTTCAATTTACTGTCATCTGTATGTTTCTTTATGATAGAGTAACATTTTGGAGAATATGCTCGTTCACGTTCTTGCAGAAAGTTGCACGAGAGGATCCATACATCTGTCATGTCTGTAGGCTAAATATGAAGCTACAGCCAGTGAATGTAGCTTAGCATTGAGACTGGAACCAGGGGATAACAGCCTAATTAGCCTGGTCCTGTCCAAAGATAAAACCATGTGTGTTGTTTTCATGCTTAAGTTTGTAGCAGTTAAATAAAGACAGAATAACTTAGTATGCTTGTTACCTTTTGACAGGGCCAGGCTAGATAAGCTACCGGTTGTTTTGTGTTTCCATTAGGGATAGTACCTGGTACCCAATACTATTTTTAGTACCTGCTCTGGCGAGGTTCCAAGCGAGTAGAAGTGATACTATATGTGTGACGTCAACAGCCTGTCGGCCACTGATTGGCCGGAGAGTGTCGTCACTGGTCTGCGACATCCAACACCGGAAAAACAATCCCGCCCCCTCCATTGTAACGCCGGACAACAGCAACCGCTGACTTTATTCTTTATTCCCACTTGAGGGAAATGGCTGCTCGTAAAATATCACCGTGGTCCGGCGACAAGGTCCAGACTTTTCCAGACCACAAACCGAGCAGCAAATGCAACATCGCCTCAATGTCCTCCATTGTTTGTCGGCTCTGTTTGCGTCGCGTACAAATTGATGTCATGGCAGTTTCGCGCAGCCGTGGTATGACGACCCCACCTACGTTGAGGAGGTACTATGAAGTACTCAATTGCAATGGAAACTCAACCAAACCAAGCAGAGTAGAGTAGAACCGAGTCGAGTAGAGCTGGAACTGTGTAATGGAAATGCGCCATAACTGGCTGCTGGGTGAGACATGAGAATAGTGTCAGTCTTCTCTTCTAACTCTTTGCAAAAAAGCACATTCTCCAAAATGTTAAACTATTTGTTTAAGATACAAAAGGGGCTGAAGAGAAAATGTAGATACTAACTAGTGTGGATACTTGCATTCCCTAATTTGCAGTAGATATTTTAAATTGCACCAGCAATGTTGAATAGCCGTTGAGTCGATTTCTCATTGTACAGAAGTGCTGGATAAACTTGGTTCACTGTTCAGATTGATTACAGAAAGGAGCAGGATGTTGTCTGATAGCCCCACCGTAGCTGTCTGATGTGTGCTAATGTGTTGACTAGTTGTTAGACAGCGATAGCCATCGCTGCTGCCCAGGAAGGGAGAGGTCAGATAAGGCAGGGCGTGGGGGTCTGGCTGCTGTGTCCATCTCAGCTGTTATCTAAGCTTGTATGCTGAGAGAAATCTGAGGCAGGATGAAGCTGGGATGGCATCCATCTGTAATACAGTGAATTCTAAAGCACATACTTGCTTTGTAAGGATAGAGACACAGCCCCCTTACAGATCTAAATAACAGATCCTGGCTGTCTGCCTGCCGAGCTCATTAGCTTTGGCCTTCTTTCTGTCGAGAGTGGCCTGGTTTGTGCTAAACAGCTGTCCTAACCTGTGCTCATGGTGTTAACTCACTCACACTTCATTCACATTTGGCAGTTATTGCTTATAAACGTGTATATGAATCAACCACCTCTACCCTCCTCCATGAGCAGATTTAGTGTATTTGTGCGTGTTTACGTGCACTCACACATCTGGAGGTCTGTTAGTCATCTGTAAACCATCCCGTTCTCACCAGACTTCTATTTACATCTCCACCCGGCTGGTGTTGCCGTAAAAGCTCGGTGACAAATCATCTCACTACTACGTAGGCCGGTATCCTATCAGTGTGTCAGCTCCAGTTCTCTGGAAAAACCCTCATATATTCTTACTGACTGGTACTTATAGGTAGTCCATGTAGAGTTCATGTTTTTTCTTTTGGTTGTCTCCTGTCACTCTGTTCCCTACTCTTTGCCCACAAGGTCAATAGCCTCTGGCTGACCCATCTATTGAAAACACACAGAGACTGTAACACACAAGCGCGCGTGCACACACACACACACACACAGAAGGCCATAAGCAGCTTTATTTCAGCATGTTCTTCTCTCAGAGAACAGTTCCTACTTATCTTTGATCCCAAGTGGAACATTTAGTCCACAGGGAATTGGGGAACGAGAGAATGACTCTGGCTGTGGGGCAAAGAGATGGAGGGAAGCTTGGGGAAATACACAGGCATAGGGGGGTTGTAGAGGAACAGTTGGAGGAGGAAGGATTAAAATTAGTGAAATGCAGCCCGTGACAAGTTGACTGGCCTGTCTGTCTAATTAAGCAAGAGGAGGCATTTCCGCTGGCCGGGGAAAAAAACTCCAAGACTGTTTGACTGACTGCTCAGCTCACAGTGACAAGGCTGTGTCACTAATCAATCTAATCAGCCTTTCTAACAAGGCTGATTAGAAACTCTTGGACTCTTACTGGCTGTAGTAAATGTTAACTGTCTGAAGTTAACATCACCTAGATCAGGGTTTCCTTAAGTTCGGAGCTCAGTCTGCACCATGACCAAACATCAAGTCAATCCAGACCCGGCCCACAACTCGCATCAATCCCAGATAGATTAATGAATTCAGAAAATTCAACCCTGACAATGAAACCGCTTTTGCCAACCCCTGGCAACATCCGTAATTCATAGTTTACAGGGCACTGGCTAGACTACGGAAAGTAAGTCCAGAGTTGTCAAAGTGTCACAAAGCTTGTCTGTTAGACACAAGAGGCATCACTTTGATTTCTTTTCCTTGGCCAACTGTTACATTGAATCTCAAACTGGCTACTTTTGTTTGCTTCCTGGGATCCTGAAGAGTTTTTGTGTTGGGATAAGGACTCATTCTCATTGGTAGTTGAACTGTGCATTTTGTGTTTAGCACTGACTGCCTCCTTGGTGCAGGTCCGAGAGCATTTTCTAGTTCAGTATCTAGATATCATTTTGGATTTTCTGTCTGTTTACACTGATATTGACTCATAAAAATGACATTCATTTTGTGAGAAATTGAAAGTACTGATGATCGTGGTTGTAATGTAGCTTATTTCCCTATCGTTGGCATTGTTGTAAGCCAGGGAATTTGCTATCAGCTCCTGAATCGAAAATGTATGAGTCAGAAACAAATATGGACTGTCTGAACCTTGTCTCCCTCAGTGATGTGACTTTATTCATTGATTCAATATTATTTTTGTGATCACCGATCCTGGACCTCTGACCTTGAATAAAAAATCAGATGCAGACCTTTCAGTGACGAATCTTTGATGACCAGCAAAGAGACACATCCTACGGCCTGTTTTTCAGACACCAATAGTGATGCACAGTCTCACAAACCCAGAGAGCAAATTCACCAAACAATAACCAATAATTTTTTCTTTCTTTTTCTTTTTTTGTTGTTATTGTTCTTTGCAGACTGCAGGTGAGGAAATTTGAAAACTGAAAACTGATTTCACCAGACTATTAGTGAGACTCTTCACTTTAGTGAGTGACTGATGGGTAGACTAACAAACCTTAATATTGTCCTCTTCATAGGGCTGACTGGAAAAATGGCTGACTGGTAAGCCATCCTATAGATGGTGTGTGTTGGCAGTGCACAGCTGTGTATCACAGTAATTACAATCCCTGCTTCCCCTCTATAAATCAGGATTCATCCTTGTGTCTTGTCCTTATCCACTGAACACTGACCTGTGAACTGTGTGTACTGCCTGCTCCTCTTTACAAAAAGAGGATGTCAGTACAGATAGACAGAGCGGAAGTGGGGGAGGATGCAGGGATGAGAGGAAGAGCAACATAACCCTCCTGATGTTTCTCCAACATCAAAGCCTTTCATCAAGACAGTTGTGCTTAGAGTCCTGCTCCCCAGCCCTCTCTATTTTAGTAGAAAATGCATTCACAGCAGAGGAAACAGTCTGCAAACTACTATCTCTTTCTGTGATGCTGTTTGAACCATGTTCTTTCTTTCCTGGAGCCATTTTCCTAAAGGCTACCATACTTTAACATATTTTTTTTTCTGGCTAACAGAAACACAACAGAGGAAGCGATGAGGAGATGGAACGATGGAGTAATGGCTGAAAAAGTGCACCATATTCCGTGTTTTCCCAACATGCAGCTCAACATCACAGCTGACCCAACATCCCCCTCACCCTGCAGACTTCCCGTCACTTCCTGTAGGAATATGTCACTCAGTGCTGTGAAAACATGTCAGCCACAGCTTAGTTTTTAGTGTTCTGCAGTGCCAAAGCTTTAAGCCTGAAAACATGGCAAAAAGTTTAGGTATCACAGTATTAATTCAGTTTGCTGTGAGCAACCTGCTGAATGATAACAGAAGGTGGTAGAAACCATCAAAGAAATGTAGTTTGGGGGGATTGGATTGACATCAATAGTGAGTAATCTCTGGTTAGAGTTTTATGGCCTTTATCCCAGGCCTATGGTTTTCCCTCCTGCAGGCCTGCACTTCACCAAATACTCCTGTATTCAGTGTGCGTCATTCAGGATAACATGATCCAAATGTATCATTTGAACGTTACATGGACTATGGCTGTCTCTCCTGACTAAAGGAGTCTCCACTTTATCACAGACAGCTCTGGTAATTGCCCAGATAGGCTGGCATGTTTTGCGTTCAAGCTGTGTGTGTGTGTGTGTGTGTGTGTGTGTGTGTGTGTGCGTGCGTGCGTGCGTGCGTGCGTGCGTGCGTGCGTGCGTGCGTGCGTGCGTGCGTGCGTGCGTGCGTGCGTGCGTGCGTGCGTGCGTGTGCGCGGTGAGCACGGTCTGAGCAAGGGAATAAATAAGTGAGTGAGCGATGTTGATGAGAGTTAAAACCATAAGCATGACAGCTAAGTTAGCCAAGTTGGGACTTCGCCAGTCCACTACAGCATGTGTGTGTGTACCAGCAAGGGGATAAGCCTCGCTAATTGGCCGTGGGTTTGACCTATCTTGAATCTAACAGGAAGAGACCGTTTGGATGTCTGTGTTAGCTGGGATCTTAAATATTGATACTCATACTGGTGCAGCACATGAGTCACAGATTTTTAGTGATAGGACTGTTATACTGTTGTGTTTGCTTTGAGTCAAAAGCACTGATACGAAGTCCGTGTCCACAGATCTGCAGTTTAGTTCCCAATCTACTGATATTACTCAGTGTAACAAAAACTTTCCTGCAGGGATCCACCAGATGTGTGCCTGTTACCAATGGGGTATTCCTGTCTTTGTGTCTTCTTGTCTTGTGTCCCATCTGTCTAAATTCCTCTCCTCAGGCCTCAATGAGATGATAAACAGAAGAAAAAAAATTACAGGAAGACAAAACCATCTTTCACCACAGAGTCATCTTGTTTATATGCTGTGGTTTACTGCAAAGGGTGATGGCCCCTAAAGCAACTGTTGACAATGCACATTGTCTGTGAATGCATTTCTGAGCATATGGTAAATGCTGTTTAGGATGAAGGGTGCTGCAAATATAGAAAGAGGAGAGGACGTTGTGCTTAGGGGAATTGCAGCTGAGCCTGCCTCAACAGGATGTATGACAGAGGCAGTTGAGGGAAGATCAACCGCAGAGGGCAGACAGGGATGGGAGGACTGAAGATCTGTAATAATGCCCCGTGTTGGTTGGTTCTCAGGAGATTTTTCCATTGTTGATCTCTCCCAATCTCATCCCAACCCATGTCTTCCTGCTTTGTTTATTTACCCACGTTTATTTTTGTCTGGCTTCGAGCCTCCAGCTGTTTGGCTTGGGAGGAGGATGAAGATCCGTGCATGAGAACACCGCTGTGGTTAACTGTGTGTATGTTCTTCTACGTATATCTAGAAACCCTGTATACAAGCAACAAGCAGGCATTCTTGTTTGTGCCCTCCATCTGCATGACTTCATGAGTATATCTGTGCATGAGTGCGTAGTTAGTGTAGTCAAAACTGTTGACCTCCAGCTCCATAACAGGGAATTGCATCCCACTCGGTCATTAAAGCTCCACCGCAGGGACCCATGTGACCTGTGATATCTTCGGCCTCCCTCTCAGCTGCTTGGAGCAAAAATGAAACAGCTAGAGACAGAGACCCCTTTATTTCCTTTTGGGGTCAAAAGAAAGTGTGGGAACAAGAGACAAAGAGTGAGAGAAGGGAAACGTGCTGAACAGTGAGAAAAATAAAAAGAAAGACGAAACAGAGATAGACGCTTTGTTTAGCTGGTGTCACATAGAGGAAGGCAGTAAAAGTGTGATATGGGACTTCTATGTCCAGAGGGTACATGTGCTTTCACCCATAGGTGTTGTTTTTGCTTAGCCGTGGCCTTGAAGTCCCCTTGTGTTAGGCTGGGTGCTTTCTGGTTTTCTTCTGAAGTCCACGTCGTCATGATTAAGAGGCATTTGACATGTGGGATGCATTTAAAGTAGAGTTATAAAGCTAAGCCAGGTAACTCTCAAAACTGCCATTAAATCGATCTTGCAGGATTGAGCAAAAGACAGACCATCTGCATTTCTGACCGCCAGACATCCATAAAAAGGTTTAAGTTTGTCTTAATGTTACATGTCTGTCAAAGTTCTGTTTCCATGTGTGCATGGAGTCAACAGAAGATGGCATATTTGTTGTAACTTTAGTTACTGTGCTAGAACTCTGAAGCTATAGGACTTAAGAGTTACTTAATTGCAAGAGTATGACAAACTGAACAGTGGTAACTATTACAGAAATCCTCAGAAAGCCTGCGTATAACCCACATGACAAACTACTTTCCAAACCATTTGACATTCCAGCACAACTGCAGCCAGCGAGCATGGGAGTAAGAGGGATTCTATCATCTTTAGAGCACCGAGTGTTCCCCTTCCAGCTTTGAAACAGAGAATGTTACATATAGACAGAGTGGGTAAGAGCAAAGGTAGTATTTTCCACCCACGTTAACCATAAAGGCTTAAGTCAACAGGTGGATACATGTGCAGTGTCCAGAAATAGAGCATGCGATTGCCAACCCTCAGCCCCAACACACTTGAATTTGAAATTATGGTAAAAAAAAAAGTTCTTTTGACTTCTTTTTCTCCTTTTTAGAATGATTTTAATGGACTGGGACAGCTTTTAGCATACAGCGCATTCCTTTTACCCTTCATCTATTTGGAACTTGAACTATGACAAAAAACAGGTGTAAGACATAACGATGCTGTATACCATACTGCTCAAACTCTCTACGCAGCAGTTAGCTGGAATGCGTGCAAATTAGCATGGCAGTGGTTGGTGATCTTGCTTTGTCCTTTGTTGCAGTCTTTTTCGTGTCTGTATTGTTTTGATGAATCAGTTATCTGTAGGTGCTTCATTGATGCTGACATACCTTTATCACCATTGGTGTTTCAAACAGGAGAAAAATGTACTGTCTGGGGTCCTATCTTTCCAAGAATCACCACGCTCTGTTCTTTTCAAGGCTCGCTGTATTCTTCTATAGCTCGCTCACCAATGATGGTGATGATGAAGCTCACAAGGTCACAGCCAGCATTGGCTTTCACTGCTGATTCGTTGCAGCTTTCGTCAGTGCTCTCCGATTGGCTCTCCCTTGGGTACTTAAGGAATGAGAAGACTGTTAAGCCTAAGGCTAACCATCAAAGGAAATGCTGCATGAGTGCTGTGTTCATATGTAACCAGGGAGCAGGATGTTTGGATCAGGATCTCACAGATGTAGTGACCATCACGTCTCAGTACCTGCTCTCAGTGAACTTGGAATCCTTGCTGCAGGACTTTAATTGTGCTTCAGTTGATGTTGTTTTTGTCCATCTCACTTATTGCATCTTACCTAAGTGACCCAAGTTAAGTCACATGGCAACAGGGCATGCAGTGGGTTGCCCCATTAGTGACATCACCACTTTCTAGTTACACCGTGATTTGTTCATGTAGCATTGCCTACACAAACCTTAGGGAATGTTTCCACAGACTGTGTGGCCACTGCCGCAGCCAATGTCAACGTATGTCCCAGTGAGGACGAAGAAGAGCAGACTGGAGCAGTACAGTCTGTGTAAATGTTGGATTTAAACATTGATTTCACGATCGTCAAACATTTTATAATTCTGAAAGAAAGAAAGGAGACATCTGTGCAATCCCAAAAGTGCCTTAAAAGATGCAAATCTCTGCTGTATAGCAGGAAACATTTAAATTTTTTCTTTAAGGTTTTCAGATTGAATGCTGTGTAACTGAATCACAGAGTAGCATATGTAGTGTAGAAGGTGGGGCAAGCAATGGGTCATATGGACAGTATATTTTAGGTGTTTATATACCATAAACAACATATTTTATTCTGAATACTATATCCACACACACACAGAATCACTCTCAAACACACTGTCACGGACACTCACAAACATTGACCTCACACACCCATCTCTCACACTAATAACATACCAAGGCTGCTACCTCACCCCCTAGTTATGCTTCCTAGAGCCCACAGCTCTTAAGCCATGCGTTGAGAGGAGAGAGCTGTGCATTATCCATTAGTTATGCTTCTTCTGGCTTTGATGGATCAAAGAGCATGTAAAGAGCTGGAGGAGCCAGGGCCACTGCAGCAAAACAAAACGGACTGAGAGGAAGAGGACAGAGGGCTGGCAGATGGAGGCAAGAGGGCAGGGAAAGAAAAGGAGGAGGGGTGAGGTAGAGTCATGGAGGACAGGGTTATGGGGGTCAAGGCTCTCTGAGCCTTGCCAGCTGGACCCACCTGAGAGGAGGCCGCGGAGGGCAGCATTTTAGGAGGAGCTGGGGGACAAGTGTATGAAATAGGATGTACAGAGAAAAAGAATGAAACAGAGTGTTTCCTTATATGAAAAAACTTTTACACATGTAAGCTGCACGTGAATCCGGAGCAAGTTAGAACAAGCTCGTCATGAGTGTTTGGTGACTGATGGTCACAGCGGATCAAACGTGACCTTCCAGCTCTGGGACACTCACAAGTGCTGGGATCATGAAGACGTAAGAGCATTGGAGGTTCAAAAGGAAGGTGCAGTGGATGAAAAGATTTCAAGAAAGCTTGGTCTGAAGTTGGAAAGGTGAGAGGAAGACAAACAGGAAGGCGGTTGTTAGAAAGACAAGTACGAGAAGAAAAGAGGAAGGAAGTATTGAGATCGAGAGAAGCAGAGGGGGAGAGGATAAACAATGCAAGAGAGAGGGTAATGTGGAGAAATTGGACTGAGAGACTAGAGTAAGAACAAGAAGAGGGAGAGGTAACTAAAAGGAGCAGCAACAAGAGTGAGGAAGTAGAAAGGACAAAATGTGGAAGACAGATGGAAGACATAACTTAAGAGGAAAGTTGCAAGAACACAAAACAGCAGCAGAAAAGCAAAAGCGCACATAAAGAGGGAAATGGACAGGGATGAATAATGGAGGGAGCAAGTCGAGAAAGAGGGGGAGAGAGAAGGGAGAAATGAACTTCCAGATAGAGTGGTAGACAGGATGACAGGCAAAGGAGGCAAGAGGGAAAAGAGAAGGAGAGCGATGGGTGGAGGTCTATTAGCAGGAAGTTTGTGCGTAAGTGTTGGCCTGGGGAGATGGAATCTGGTGTGGTGTGTTAGTTCTGGCCTAACAGCCACCCTCAGCAGGCCCCTTCACTGGGCACTGGAAGAGAGGGATGTAGAGGAGTAAATGGAAGAGATTAGAGATGAAGAAAGAATGGGTCAATGGGCAGCGTCAGCCCAGGTAATGCCTGTTTGATGCTGCATTCAGAAATGAAAGCAGGAAAGGTTACACAGTCAAAATTGGGTAACTGTAGTCATAACAACTGAAGTTTGAAACAATGTGGGCTGTATGGACCACTTCCAGCAGTGAGGAGAAACTGGAACCAGTGGATGATCCCAGAAGGTTTTGATTTCTCTTGTTAGAAGCAATTTGAATCGCTGCATTTTCCAACAATACCACCAGATTTCATTAGAAGCTTTGTGGCATAGCTTCTATTGAACATTGTGCACGTCCAGCCCACGAAGCAAGAATGAGGCGTTTGCTCAACCGGTGACATACAGCACTTGCCAAACTTCCCAGTTTTCCCAGGACTTTCCCAGTTTAAATTGTCCCTCTTGGTATGCTCATGGGACGGCAGCTTCACTCAAAAATATATTTCTCCATCACCCTAACCCCTAACCGCCGTCATTGCTTTATAAGGTTCTGAAGTACAGATGCAGTTTCACCAGTTTGATTGATAAAGTGGGAAAGCAGAGACAAAGATGCAGTAATTCTCAGCACTGGATAGATGAAAAGTAAGAGACTGAAGAGAGTGAGATAAATGGACAGAAAGAGAGAGAACGAGGTCAAATCACAGAGAAGAGATGGAGAATATGGATAGCTCGTTTAGCACAACACAGCAGATGAGAAGTAGCTGCAGGTGTCAAAATAAAGGTTTGAAAATGAGTGGAGGAGTATGATCAATGCAGATGCTTCCAACAGATGTTCAACATCATACACTTCACTAATTAAACATCTGTCATGCTCTGTGTCATGTGCAAATGCAGAGCAGGCCCAGTTGACCTTGATTATGATTAAGTCTCACAGTCTCAGGCCTTTTTATCCTGAGAAATACCAAGTCTCAGTGGTCTTCAACCCTACTCCCAATGATAGATGTGAAACATATGTCCTGTCTGTGTCTGTGTCCTTCACCAAGACACTTAACATCGATCTGCTCATTATTGCAGGCTGCTCTGCCCAAAAGTTTGAGATAAATAAATGTAAAATGAAAACAGAAAGTTTGAAAGACTGGCAGTTGTGCAGGCTGTTCCTAGAAGACGAAAGAGGACTGTAGGAGAGAAAAAAAATAGTCAAAAAGTAAAGACAGGGAAAGATGAAATTGACCGGGACAGGAAGGAGGTAATTGCTTGCTTACCATGCGGGTTTGAAATTTAGAGTTGTTGAACAGAAAGACAGAAGAAGGGTACAGCATGCGAAGGGTCCCAAAATCAGGCCCAGCCCTGTAGTATTTAAAGAGCATGGACATGATTGAAATGCACATTTTTATCATGGTAGATGAGTTTCATATGTCGCTGAATGTCACTTTAAGTGGGGACGTTTAGACGTGCTGTCTAAACCCAATGCATTGTTTCGCATGTTCTCATTTAAGAAAAAAAAAAGCGAAAAGGAACAGCTTTATTCAGAGGCAACTCAGTGAAATTAGAGCCTGACCCAGCCGAAACCTATCGAGTCAGTTATTGGGTTCAGACTGGGGATAAAAAAGAACCACAACACAGGATAAGATTTGAGATTCATTTCCCTACGGAGGTGGAAAAAAACATAAATTCTCCCAGTGAGTCATACAGGAACATTGTCCCGTTAGTCATTTGATAGCTGATGAACCTGTTTCCTGCGACTTCTGTCAAACACCACAAGTCTCATTTTAGCTCATTATCTGTTCCTCTGCCTTCCTGTTGATGTCTGTTGTTACTCACAAGCTTCAGCAGAAGACTGAGTCTGATGCTAAAGAAAGAGGGGAAGAAAGAAAGATTAACACGAACTGTACAACACACACACACACACACACACTGTGGCGACACACCCCCAGGTTCAGGGCCTGTGTAACTTCCCTTCTGTGCACAATGAGATATACACAAGCCCTTGCCCTTTTCCTGTGTCCAAATAAACAGTCCAAAAAGGGCTATGTAGCGGGAACACTGCTTTATGTGTGTGTGTGTGCGGGCACGTGTGTGTGTCCATGTGTTGTGTGCGTTACGTAAGCATGACTGTGGCCCTCGGCCCCCTTCATTAGGGCTGCTGTCCAGCTCCGGCTTCCTTTGGTCACAGTTCATTGACCTGTAGGCCCATAACAGACATGGGAATTAGATGTGTCACTCAGTCTGTGTGTGTGTGTGTGTGTGTGTGTGTGTGTCACTGCTCCTTCAGCTGTGTAGCTGTGTATTTGGCTTCACGTATGCACATACTTGTCTGTCGTAAACATGCTCTCCGACATCAGTTGTACGTCTATTTCCTTGGTCCTTAAGAACATCTAAGTGGTTTTACAGACAGTGTTTGTGCTCGATTCATCATCATGTGGCTCTTTGTGTTCCTCCCCCAGTCTGGCTTTAAGCTGCACTGCTGAGTTGTCTGATAGTGCTGAAATACTATCTTAATCTTAGATGGGAAGCATTCCCGGCAGTAGTTGACAAACTGACATACAAGCTTAAAGTGTCATAATTTTTTCGCACACAGTTAAGTTATTGTTGATTGATGCCCCAAAATTCCTTCTGAACTAATTTGGACATTATGCTTTCTTTTTGCACAGTTTTAGTCCCCTGCCTTGTTTGAGGCACTAGAATGAATGCCTACAGTACTTTACTAGTGGTCCAGTCTATGCCAGACTGAATATTTTAGTCTTTATGTAATATCTTATGAATGTAATAATATTAGCGTGACATTTGTGTAATTGTTAAATGAGAGGATTGATATCACTCTCATATCTGCCAGTAAATATGGAGCCAGGAGACAGTTAGCTTAGCTTGACTTAAAGACTGGAGGCAGGGGGAAACCGGTGTCAAACCAAACTGTAAAAACAGCAAGCTGTGGTTTCTCATGGAGTGAGGTGCTGGAGCTTTTCCATGTCACTGTAGTGCCAAGCTGAAGTCAACAAACAACATTCTTCACAAGGCAATATTTTTTAGACTTGTGTATATCATGTACGTAGCCTCTGTTGTTGATTTTATTTTGTATGTTTTTTTTTTATTGTCTATTTGTTCTTTTTATACCACTGCTTTTTATTCTTGCCGTTGTAACAAGTGAATTTCCCCAGGGAGGGATTAGTAAAGTATTTATCTCTCTCTGTCTTATAATAAGTCAGACTATGGTTGAGTTTATTGTGGACTTTTCCATCTTCATCTTTTGGTCTGAGGATCATTTGCTCTTAATCATCTTCCAAATCTTGACTCCTTCTGACCAGATTTTGTGTGTATGTGTGTGTGATCAAGTCTTCTCGTCACATTTGGCCATCTTTGTGTGTTGCAGGTGACCTCTGCATGCATCCCAGCTCCCTCCAATGATCTGGTAAGTCTCTTCCACACACCCGTTTCTTTTCCTTAAGAGCGTCCTGTGTACAAGACTAGGTTTCCCTCTTTGTCTAGCCTCAGTTACAAGTCATGGCTTCCAAAAACCACCGTATGGTTTCCTCCTGTTGAATTCCTTTTGGGAAGCCGAGCCCTCGACCCAGTTTGAGTTGGGTTCATTCCTCGAGCACTGCAGGATTCCAGTGCAGGAGAAAAAAAAGCTGATGTTGCTACAGGAAGTAGTAATGTTTATCCATTAGAGAATCTGTTTGTTTAATTAACTCTCCTTCCTTTGTATCCCCTCTTCTCTCCCCCTTCTCTCCTTTCTTTCCTTCTTCTTCCTCTCTCTTACCTCCTCCCTTTGCCCTTCGTCCTCCCACCATCCTTCCCTTCACACCCCTCTCTCCTCTCTACTCCTTTATCCTGTCACCGCTCCCTCATTGCATCCAGCAGCGTAGAGGGACCGCTCCTTCTCGACACACCCAGCACCTGGTGAGCACACTTTGACCTCCCATCCTCTATCCTTGCCCTCTGCATCCCCATACTTTTTCTCTGTATCTTCCCTTGTCCCCACCCCCTATATCCCTAGGGTCAAGCTATATATCTTGGAAATTTACAAGCCTGTCAGGGATAAACCGTTTGTGGCTACATTAAATTTGATTTAGCACATACTAAACAAACCAAAGTGCGAGCAGAGCAATGCCAGATACATTATGAGTCTCTGCAAAAATAAGAAACAACCATAAAGCTTTTGACTCCTAAAGGCCGCGATGCTTAATTACATAACACACCATAACAGGAAAGCGTTCGGCTCTTGGGAACTGAATGTGTTCAGTAAATCAGATTTTATATTTTTTGGGTCAAAGCTGGAGATCTGGCCTAATGGTGACACAAGAGGGAAGGTTTCCTCTGCTTCTGAAGGGGGGATTTGGGAGCCCCTGGTGGTGCTACAGGATAGGTCAGGTGTGCACTGTGCTGGACAGATGGATTGGGTCTTTCCCAATACCCACACTTTGCATGGCAGTACGCTTAACCCACGCTTGATGCTGCTTCTCTTAGTGTCACATCAGAGCCAAGGGTATCCCACAATTCACCACTGCTGGCTGAAAAAAGCTGAAGTCAAGTCTGGACTCTGTTATTGATAATATCCAAACACTGCACACTTACAGTACGGCAGAATCTTCAAAGATGGTTATCACTTAATATAGAAAATCAATTTTTTCTTGTGTGTGAGTAAGAGACATTGCAAAAAAAGCTATTACATATCATATTCCTTGATCAATAATTTAGAGTATCCTTTTCCTTCCCTAAAAATTGTGTCAGGCAGGAAACTTTGAAAACGGCATTATGTCCCTGTTATGCACAGCCGACCTTTGGTGGAACTAAATGGAATCACATGATCAGTTGCACTGCCTCTCTTCACTCCCTCTTGTTTTTCATCATACAAACACTGTATGGTGAATCTCACTGAGTGGTTCATTATGTGGGGATTCAATGAAAGCAATAAAGCATCTGAGCTTGACTGAACCATGTATTTGTGTCATGGGATTGCCTCATTGACCCACACTGTCCCAGTGATTCATCTTCATACGCTTACAGTCTGAATGGCCACTTTGGTGATGTTGGCAGTTACAGGAAATATAAAAAAGTTAAGTGTATTGCAGCTGGAGGATATCGCTACCTCTATGCCAAAGCACTAATGGGCCGAAATGAGTAATTCATCATTAAAATGATCATTAATTATGTACAAGCTCTGAGTTTTAAATGTGTCTTTCTTTATTTCCCTCAGGGGTCCACCAAGTCTCTGACCTACACTAAACAGAGAAACACCCTGCCAAGGTAAAGCTCATCTCACTCATTTTTTATCTTACTTGTTATTGAAGTGCCTGTTGCTCTGTTCCAAAGAGGCAAATGCAAATAAGGGGTATATATCAAAACTATCGGCCACGCTTTTCTCTAATCAGTGTCTTCTTTGTTTTTGCCCTCTTTCTAATGGCCTCGTCTCCTTCATTCTCCAGAAGTGTAAGGCATCGATGTGATAGAGCAAGTTTCTCTCTTTTCTGTTCCTCCTCTATTTTCTCTTCTCTCATCCATCCAGCCAGGAGTTTCACCAGACTGTGTGAAGGAGCACATTCATCATGTGCTGCCACATACAACCTGCAGTAACGCTCACATTTTGTCCTCCCAGGAGCTTCAGTGTGGACCGCGTGATGGAGAGAGTGATGGAGCGCCATTACGACTTCGATCTGACCTACATCACCGAGAGAATCATCTCCGTCTTCTTCCCCCCGAAGCTGGAGGAGCAGAGATATCGTCTCAACCTGAAGGAAGTGGCTGCCATGCTCAAGTCCAAACACCAGGACAAGTTTCTGGTGAGGGAACAGAGATGCAGCTCACTCTGCCTCTGCCTGCGGTTTGTCTGTGGTATTTGCCACAGCGGTAATTTGACCTCTGTCCTTCGAGTATTCCGTTTCATTCAGCTGAACATGCTTGTAGTACAATAGACAACAGAGACAATGTGTTTGGCATATAGCCACAGGAAGCCGCAAAATACATATAGCAACCCTCAAATTAGCAGTCTGTTTGTTTTTCTGTCACACCCATGATAAAATAACTGAAACCACAACCTGCTATACTGACAAACATCTCTTTTGTTTCAGCTCCTGAACCTTTCCGAGAGACGCCACGACATCTCCCGACTAAATCCAAAGGTAGGATTTTTCCTCTTGTTCTCCTCGTAGCTCTTTGTTTCTGTGAAGTTGAGTCATGTCAATAGAAAACAAAGAAGTGAAATGGAAAACACATACAAAAATACATTTAGTTAATTATTTAGTCAAATCTCCTGATCCTTCTCTCCATCTCGACCACCAGGTTCATGACTTTGGCTGGCCGGACCTCCACGCCCCACCGCTGGATAAGATCTGTGCCATATGTAAAGCCATGGAGATGTGGCTGACCTCTGACCCCCAGCACGTGGTGGTCCTGCACTGCAAGGTCAGAGTTTAAGGGGCTGCCAGGGTTTTCTAGACAGACATCCCACTGTTTCCCAGGCTCTGAAAAAGGCAGATGTATCAAAATGTCATGAGTTTTGATTTATAGCAAGTGGGCAACACGCTAATTCACTAGTTTTACTGACCATGATTTTACATTCATGATGTTAACAATGTAAGTTCTTAAAGTAAAGGTTACGTAACTAAATACATGATGTAACTGAAGGGCTGAGAGATGAATGTAGTGGAGTAGAACGTACAAGATTCCCGTCTGAAGTGTAGAAGTGTAAAGTAGCATAAAATGGAAATGCTCAAGAAAAATAGATGATTATCAAGATTATACTTGAGTACACTAAATGTACTTTCACCACTGACTGACAGCTGGGAAAGCTCATAACATAATATAAATAGAAATACACTCCTAACCATCTGCATGCTCATTTGGCTTCATGTTACATGTGATTACTGCTATCACGGACGCATCTGAAGATGAGAGTCTTTTACAATTTCCTTCACTTGCTTGTATAAGTTTAATTTCTCCATTCACCATTTCTGATGTAAAACACAATAAATTAAGTTATATATTGCACTTAAAATATAACTTGAATAAAACCAAAATTGCAGAGTGCACCATGTAATTCAAAAAGCTGTTTCCACCCTTGACCGAAAATTAACCATACAACCGAGATGAAACTTTATCGACGTCCACATCGTTCCACATCATTGAGTGTTTCGTGAAGTCGTCCTGTCAGGAAATTAGTGGCAATATGAGCTTTTCCACCAAACGGTGACCAGCTAACTCTGAGGGTGACCGAGCTCCCACAGCTTGTCTGGGTGTTTTTTTTTATTGCTTTCTGTCAGGAGAAATTAAATACTAAAGCAGACTACTTCTGTGGTCTGCTGGCTCTCCAGAACATTCCAGCTACAGGCAATTCTTTCCCAGCTGCAGATCACACCAGGGACAGGAACAAACAAGTTTTTGTCAATGAAGAATCTTCCACTGAGGGACACACTGAGCTAAACAAGCTTTAATTTGTGCTCAGTGTGGAGGTGCAGCCTCTTACTGGTATCTGGAGGGGTCACATTAGGAATTTGAGGCTGGAATGTCTCTGGAATGTGTCGGGAAGTTCGGAGCACCCGGTGTGAAAAAAACACCACAGGGAGCTTTTTAATTTGACTTCAAACTGCTTGTCCATGTCTTTTTGTGTCCCTGCCTTCTCTCCGTCTAATCATGTCTCAATCAAAAATCAGCCCTGTAGTCAAAACTCTGGGGTTTTACAAGCTGTGAAAATCAGCTGTCTTAGTACAAACCTCTGTGCCAGAGGATGAGATCAGCACATCATGACTTTGCTAATGTTGTTCCCTTTCCCATCTGCAGGGCAACAAAGGTAAAACAGGCGTGATCATTGCAGCCTACATGCACTACAGCAAGATCTCCGCAGGGTGAGTGTGTGTGTGCCGGAGACATCCAAAGCCACACGCAGCATATCCTCACATGGAACGCATTAAAGATTATTCAGCAGACGTGCAAAAACATATTGGATTTGAATGCAGCTATTTAAACACTCGTGCCAAATACCTTTAGAAACTTATTGCAGTCCAGTGGCCGATGTGTCGTAGTTTAACTATATGCAGCATAATGATTTCCATTCAGACGTTGTTGATAACTTGTTTGATAAATTAAGCCCAGTGGATTCTGCGCAGGAACGGTGGAAACTAGTTTATCCTGTGACCAGTGCCAGCTGTATCCTCTCCATGTACTTTCTGGCATCTAGAGAGTCTGGTGCAAGTCCCATGATGGAAATTTTTGGCTTAAAGCTTTGTGTGTGTGTGTGTGTGTGTGTGTGTGTGTGTGTGTGTGTGTGTGTGTGTGTGTGTGTGTGTGTGTGTGCATGCATTAATGTGCAGGGCGGACCAGGCTCTCAGTACTCTGGCCATGAGGAAGTTCTGTGAAGATAAGGTGTCCTCTTCCCTCCAGCCGTCCCAAAACAGGTAGAGGCCACAGGATGAAATGAGGGGAAATAGGGAGGGGGGTGAAGGGTGCGGGCAGTGGTTGCGGGTATTACAGCTGAGGTTAATGAATGCACCCCCCCACCCCACCTTTTAGCATCCTATTTAAGGGAAAAGAAAGAGAAAGCAGCTTTTTGCTTCCAGCTCTTCATACATCCAACTGCTGGATAGGATTCATCCTTAATTTCAGGTTTAGGACTTTTTCACAGCAGATATCTTTACATGTCACAGCAGGAAAAGCACAGGCATAAATAATCAAATTGATAATGGCCGAATTCCATTCAGCTGCTGTTTCAGGGATCTGGTATTGTGCATGGTACCTTACTGGACCGCTGAAATAGAACAGAACCATTGATGAATGTTATGAGTAACTTCTGTGCTTTTACTATGACAAGTCAAAGTGTTTGACAAAGCTATGTGATGGCCCTTAAGTGTAAAGAAAGTAATGATAAAATAATGAAATGAAGTAATTTTTCCATTGACGTAGACTAATGTGGGAATGTTACACAACAATATAATTGCAGTCTCAATCATAATAGTGAAGTGCATAGTTTCACATTCTGGGGAATATGCTTTTTCAGTGTCTTGTTCCGGTACAGACATGAGAGTGCTATCGATCTTCTCATCTATCATCAGAGTGATGGGAATCTGTCCAAAGGTCAAAATGCAACTTGTTTGTGAACAAATGAGCTTTAACATGTTAGTAAGATTTTGAGGTGCTGCTTGATGGATTTTGTTGCTGTAGCTTCCTGAGTGTTCATGCTCTTCTCATTTCCTGTCAGCTGCTGTAGTATGTAGGTGTTACAGGTCTTACCTCAAGTGTCTTGGCAAGAGAATTTGTTTATTTCCCAAAATATAGAACTATTCCTTTGATAGCTCTTTCTTACATAAAAATGTGCTTATGGAATCTCACACTGAATCTTCAGCTGTGACAGACACAGGAGATATTTCCTTTCCTTTCACCTGCCTCATCTTCACCTTTGAAGAAACCGCTGTTGCTGGCTATCTGACAGCAGCATCGTCTGCTCCGCGGCCCTTTGCATTTTTCTGCTCTCTTTTAAAGATCTTTGTTCATGGTCTCCATCTCCATCTGTTGTTCTTATACACTGTTTTTATCTCACTTGCTGTATATCATAAGGATCTCTCTCATTCTCTCTCTCTCTTTCAGGTATATCTATTACTTTGGGGGCCTTCTGTCCGGGGCGATCAAGATGAACAGCAGCCCTCTCTTCCTCCACCAGGTTCTCATTCCGTCTCTCCCCAACTTCCAGGGCGAAGGAGGTGTGAATGTTTAGTCTTTTTAATCAAATCACCAAAGCACGACACACATATCCACCTGTTCCCATGTTATAGTGACTCCAAACAAAAAGTGGAGTCACTGAGAGGCTAAGTGAGGGAGCATGGCACTGCTGACTCGCTACACAAACGATCAAGCTATTTCCGCATTTTCCAAGTGTGTTCATATTTATTTCTATTGCCGAACAAACAGGCAAAGCAGGGCAAAGCAAGGCCAGGTGTTTCAATACTTAGTTTGCAGTTAGATTAGGCATGCAACAAAAAATACACTCTCCCTAATCACCCAATCTCCATGCAGCCACCACGGTGAACAGGTGAATATATGCCCAATCATTCAATCACTCAATCACTGCTCCTTAACCACACCCCTGTGACATGCATGAAAGGTGTCAAACTGACAGCTGATGCCAACACAAACATAAACATCAGTATCTCAGCATATAGCACCTACACGTGTCGTTATGGGTACATTGGGTTATGGGTACATGCACTGTAATTTTATGTGACTTATACTTAATACTAAGTACATAGAATTATTTTCATTACATATTTATTATAATACATATAGAATTTCTATGTATTATAATGATGATAAATGTAAAATTTCTACTTTATGTAAAGCATTTTTTTTTTTTCATTCCTAAAAATGATGAGACATTTTAACCATAACCTGGACTAATAAATAATAGTTTTACATACACAATATTAATACAATCAGATGCACGTAATGAGTACATAAAAAAAACATACACACAAACATTTACAAACTGTAGTTGGACATATATGGACATATATGGTGTAAATACAACAGATACAGTATGAGAATGAAGTTTTTAGGACAAACATGCAGAGAAGATAAATGTATATGTGACATGGCGCTTATCATGACATGGTGCTGTGATTCAGGCTTTCCCTCCTGAATCACAGCAACGCTGCTGACTGGAGCTGTCATAGATGGTCTCATTCACCCTCCACCCACACAAACTAGTCTGTTTATCTTTAATCTGATGATCAAGTCCAGAAGGCGGGGGTGGCAGTCAGCACATTCCTCCGTCTTCATGCTGATAATGCTGGCTATGTCTAAACTTCTCTCCCCTCCTCCTAGGTTACTACCCCTTCTTGAAGATCTACCAGTCCATGCAGTTGGTCTACACTTCAGGCATATAGTGAGTCTGTCTCGCTGTCCTATGGCCAACTGATAGCACAGATGAGATGGAGCATTTTTGTTGGCTCTGCGGTGTTGTCTTTCATGATCATTAAAGATGTAAAGGAAAAAAATCATACAAAGGGATTAATCAGAGCTTTACTTTTACTGTTTACCTCAAGGCCTCTCCAAGTTAATACATGTGAATAAAGACACAGTCACTTGAAAATATGATCAAGATGGTGCTAAAATCAATCATTTATCACTTACAAACACATCATTACAAGTTGTATTTGTATCATCATAGTAGTCTGGGTGTCAGTGTGCCCATGTTTGGTCATAAACTGGATCTGCTTGTCCACTGTGTTGTCTGCAGTGACCTTCAAGGCACTGGAGGCCGGCGTCTGTGTGTGACCATCGAACCGGCGCTGCTGCTGAAGGGTGACATCATGGTGAGTTCACATGGGAAGGAAATGGGAAACAGAGGACCCCTGATATTGGTGGGGCTGTAATCATGACTTCATAACTTTTTGTCTTCAGCAGGCATTAAAAAGAGAAGAAATGTTTTAGAAATGAAAAGTACATATACTGAAAAACTTTGGAGAAGTTGCCATGTGTCATCCCAGAAATATCTGTTTTGGTCTGGGAACAGGTTTTGTCACTTAGGTAACAAGGTATCATAATTTGTTAGTCATTTGGAAAGTGTAGATGTCACTCATTTTGGCACACAAAGCCTTAAATTTACTGCTGAGACCCTTCATTATCCCACATGCATTGAGATGGGTGTCTCATCTTCCCTCTGGTGCCCTCTGCAGGTCAAGTGCTACCACAGGAGAGCCCAGAGTGCAGACAGAGACACTGTGTTCAGGCTGCAGTTCCACACCTGCACCATCCATGGATCCCAGCTCTGGTTTGGCAAAGGGGAGTTGGATGAAGCTTGTACAGGTATGTTTATAAAATGCATGACAGCAAGCTCTACCTATTCCACATTAGTTCTACAGTATTTGATGAACATTTCCTCATAAAGGAGGACCAGTTCAGCAGGTATCCTGTGTAGTATGGGACATATTATGTCGACAGTTGTATCTGTATCCCCTCAATGTGGCTATAATCCAGGGGCGGAGCTACGGGTCTCTGGTGCTGCCACACACATACAAAGTGTGAAACAAGACCATCCGCCCTTTTTTGACTGAGATACGGATCTCTGTAAGCACCCTGCCTACAGCTTCCACACAAGCCGTTTGAATTTGGCGCTCCCGGTGTCTCTCCACCCAGCGCCACCTTCCCACAGATCCGCTGTTAGGTTATTGAAGGCACTGTGTTATGAATCATGTCCAGGCGTTGTTCTGTTATTGGCTGTAAAGAGGAGCACAAATCGCTCCATCGTGTCCCAGCCGACAGAAGAGCACTGTGGATTGAATTCATTTTCCAAGGCATGGAGGTGCATGCCATGAACTCTTTTTGGAGTTTAAAATATAGATATTCATTAATAGTAAAGGTGCATAAACTGCGTTCACATGTTTCCTCCACTCCAGCCATCCACTTTGTTCAAGACGACAAGACGATTTCTCTTCCTTCCTTCAAACTCCATTTAAAGTGCATGTTTAACAGCCCAGTTTAATAATAATAATAATCATAATAATGATTATTATTATATAATAATAAGCCCCAAACCCCCTATTAGGTAAGTGCTGAACACTTTCTACCGTATCACAGTAGTGATGTGTCGGTCGTGTGTCGGTTTGAAGTAAACAATTGGAGCCAGAGAGAGAGCCGCTTTGGGCTTTTTTTTTGTTTTGTTTTCGTATTTTTCTCGACTTTTTTTTCCATTCAAGCCGCACGTGATTGGTCAAATACTTGATGTGTGGTGGCTTCAGTGTGTGTGTGCGCGCGCACACACACACACCTTATCAATTTTGGCGAAGTGGTGATCAGGCCCACCCAGACTTAATCCACACCTGCCCATCTGTCACGTTCTGCATCCGCCACTGCTATAATCAATCGCCCATCAAGCTGCCCTTAACTCTGCTGAAATTCATAGTGTCTTTCAGCTCATTGTTTTGGTTTTCCAGCCCATTGTCAAAGTATAAGCTGTAAAATCCTGTTGTACACTACAACAACAATTAAAGGCTGGGTGGTGAGCATAGCATTCAGCTGCTAAAGGAGTGAATATTGGACTGAGTGGACACAGGCAAGATAATGAATACTAATGTTGCTCCATATCTGCTGGATGTGTAAATAGGCAACTGTTTGCCAACATGTTAGCCGTGTTTAGTTGCATAACCACCAAGTGTATTGAATCGAGCAGATGCTTTTTATTGCTTCTGAGCTCAATTATAAATTTCTAAAAGTAAGATATATGATTTCTTCTTTCAAAGGTTACATCTGTAGTCCCACTTTAAATGTACAGGAACATGTGATATTCCTTGCTAAAGGCCAGTGTGTTTTTTTTTCCAGATTTTGCTTCCTTCCTTAAATTTTCATTCAGGCACAATTTGTTAGTTGTTGTAGGGTGGTCAACACATACAGCTATTTGACATAATAGCAGCTCTTTGTGCACAGTGGTTTGATATGTAGAACTGCCTCATACTACTGAGGCTGAATAAATCCCTCAGGTTAACAGGTTTCTGGAGATGAGTATAGCCAGAATGAGTGTCTCCCTCTGAGAATAAAGGAGGCCTAGTGAGCTCTGGTCTGTTGCTTAAGTCTATAATGAATATGCTCATTACCTCATTTCCTTCTTGGTTTCGTTTTCTCTGAAATGGCAGAATACGTGGAGCTGAGAATGTGGTTATCAATCCATTACACTAAATGAAGCATTACATGTATACATGAACACATAGTGGGTTCATGCAACTCAGAACACATCTGTGGAAGGTATTAGTATATCTGATATATTGGAGCAGAACACTGATTTCTTCTGGAGGTTCCCCACATCACTGAAGCACTCGTTTGCTTTCAGAAACCTGGCTCTCGTGAGATTACATTTACATTTGAAGACATTGTGCGGGCAGAATTTAAAACTTCCATGAGCACATTTTTGTGTTACAAAACGAGCTGTTAACCATGACATTTGAGATTTTGAACATGTTATACCCCTTATTTTTTGGTGAGCATTTTTTCCTCTTCTTCTACCCAGATGAGCGTTTTCCTTCTGATGCGACAGTTGAGTTTGTCTTCTCCTCTGGCCCTGAGAAAATCAAAGGTTGGTTCACTCTATGTCAAATTCTTCTTAAAGCAATAATCTCTTAGATTCTCATTTAAACAAATGTCTGTGAAGTCATGATCTGTTGCCGAATGAGGTAACTCAATGACACCTGCAATTACCACTTATCATCATAGGTGCCACCACCAAGAAGGAAACTGAGATCTTTGAGAGTGTTACTTTAATATCTGTTCTGCTGCAAAGGTTTAGTTCATACTTGACAAAAAGGTAAGGAAGGAAATGCTGAGATAGGAAACAAATGCTAATAAATGTAAATGTGCTTCTTTCTTCAGGCCGTGAGTACCACAAAAATGACCCGGCTGTCACTGTTGACTACAATACTGCTGACCCAGTTGTTCGCTGGGATTCCTATGAGAACTTTAACCAGCGATACCAGGACAGCCTGGAGGGTAACACACTCACTGTTCCCTTCCTATCCCATGAAGTGATTACTAATGGGGGATAATTACAAGATGTTGGCACTTTTTGCCTAAACTTCGAGCTCTATTAAACCCTAAACCAGGGGTGGGGGGTGGGTGGGGGTTTGTTTGTTTTTTTTTTTCCATCGGTCATGTCCTGAAACCTCTCACCAAATGCCTGAAGGAGTTTTCACTGTCACCAGCATGTTCAGATGTCACAGCAGCTTTTGCTTCTTGCAGAGTAGAAACATGCAGTGTTTCCTCTTTCCAGCTGCACTTTCACTTCAAATGATTTCTCATTTGAAAGCAGAGAGCTGAGAAGCTGCTGGAGCTTGAGCTTCAGCTCTGAGAGCTTCTCGGTGATGTCCACCAAATCACACACTTGCTATCACTGAGTTTCCACATCAGGTTTTCCTTCATCTCCATGAATTCTTTTAGACAAACACTTTAAAACAGTTTTACTGTACCTGGTTCTAGCAGCTCCACAGAAGCAACAGTTCTCCTCCTGAATGAGGTTTCAGCTTCTTAGCTATTAGCTCGCTCACCACAAAACATGCCTGCATAACAATGTCTCTGTCAG
Source organism: Chaetodon trifascialis (assembly GCF_039877785.1). NCBI lineage: Eukaryota > Metazoa > Chordata > Actinopteri > Chaetodontiformes > Chaetodontidae > Chaetodon > Chaetodon trifascialis. The sequence goes on from NC_092063.1 coordinate 23,827,009, forward strand.
AATGTGGTCTGAAAGCTGCTTAGTGGGCACCCAAACTCCACCAAAGAGCCTCATTTGTCCTTGCAGCTCACCCAGTTTAGCATGTTTTACACCTGTAATGACTTTTGAGATTACCCGTTTTCATCACTGTGCATGCATCTCCACAAACTAACTTAGACACAATGATCTTTTACTTGAACAAAAAAACTGTAAAGTGCAACATTCAGTATCTACTTCTCTTAACATTTGCCAAGATGCTTTAATATGACATAAATGTAACCACTACAGGCGTGTTGCATTCATGGACCACACAGATGTACGTTTTAGTTTACTGTTTTATGTTATTTTGTTTTAACAGGTCGAAAAAGTAGTTGCAGTAAAAATTTGTTATAAATTTTGTTATATTTCTGAGTTGCTTTTTATTAATTTCTAAATTGCCCCGCAGGCCTGATCAAACAGTCTTGTGGTCTGCATACGGCCCAGAGGTCCAACGTTCCCCACCAAACCCAAATCCTAGACTAAGTCAGTCCTAGCCATGTCCAAAATGGACAGCCAAGACTTCATGGAGAAATGAAAGGAGAACCAAAACACAACAGCTGTTTTTGTACATAGCTAATGAGTGCTGTCAGTTTGAGAGCTGATCTTAATTCTGTCTTTTTGTCTTAGATATTGCCCACACCAGAGGTCCCCTAGATGGCAGTCTCTACGCTCAGATAAAGAAACGCAGAGGTCCCAGCTCTGGTTCTCTCACCTCGACCAATGGCAGCAGCCCAGCAGCAGGCCTCACAGAAGATAGGCCAGATCATCTCATTGCTCACGGCTCTGACTCCGCCCTCTCTGCCCATTCCATCCATTTAAATCAATCATCTGTTCATCCTGACCGCCAGGAGGAACCCATTCGCCTGCCGCCCCCAACCAGACAAGAGAGAGAGGAGCTTGAACGTCTTCTCGGAGGCATAGAGGGAAACCGAGATGGAGAGCGAGAAACCGCCATCTTGGATGATGGAGATTCCCTGCCCTCTGGGACGCTGAGGCTTAATCGTTCCTGTTCCTGCCGTGATGGTTACCGGTCCCAGCGCTGTGCCGAGCCTGGCTGTGACCGCACACTCCTCATGCCTAATGGTTACTGCCTCGATCGGGCTCCTGGCACCAATGGGCACCACGGGGCAACCCCTTCTGCCAGCCCCGGCCCAGCTGCTCCTCCATCACACATGGATCTGTGTCAGCACTACAGCCCCCACCCTCACCAGTCCCTTCCACCTCCAGACCTGGTGTGGGACCGCCAGAGTGGCCCACCACACTACCTACGCCGTTCCTGCTCGGAGGCTCCCTCATCTCGACATATCTGTCCATACCCATCACCAGACCTTACCCCTCACTCTCACAACCACCCGCATCACCACCCTCTGTCTGCTCCAGGTCGCCTCTACTGTCGAGAAGATGACTACGGTCCTTACCACCACCCTCCTCCACCTCATAGCCACCACCATCCCCACTCACACCACCCCAAACCCTCTACCAGCCCTACTTACCATGATATAATGCTAATGGATAGTCTGCCAGCTCCTGGTTGCCCTTGCAGAGAGTGCAGCATCAGGAGAGAAGACTCTGCGGCTTATCACAGCCTGAGGCTGGACCGAAATGACAGCTTCCACTGGGACAGAGAGACGGAGCTTCAGCAGAGGGATATGGGGCTTAGGAGAGCCAGGGAGGCAGAGTTACCCAGAGGGTCAGAGCTCCACTGGGAGAGAGATCCTGGCCTGAGACGAGGCAGAGAGTTGTCTCTCCACTGGGAGAGAGACAGGGAGGCTGAGCTGCAGTGGGAGAGGGACAGAGAGGCTGAATATTGGCACAGGAGGGCCACCGTAGCCTCCTATGGCCCACAGAGTCATGATCTTCCAGCCTTCACATTTGACCCCTTGCCATCAGGTCACCCAGCTTATCCGGAGGCATCGAGGTCTCACGCTCATTCCCACCTGGACCTGAAGTACAGCAGCAGCAGCAGCGGTTACCAAACGCCCCGCCAGGTGTGCCCCTGCTCACCTTACCAGCCCTCACCATCTGAAAGCAGGGGCTATGCCTCAGGCTACCAGTCCGAGTCCACGTCCCCACTGCCTCCGGCTTCCTCCATGACTGGACCCTGTAGCCATAGCAACGGGCCAGCAGAGCTTAACCATAACCACCACCATCCCCATCCAGACTCACAGCATTCATACGGATCTGACTCACACACTGGTGAGTCACGTTAAAACAGAGACACTAAGCAATGTGTTTTGCTTGAACAACGGGAATTTGGAGTGTATCAATTATCCATAATCAACAACAGCAAGCACTGAATAATTTGTGCTTAACTAGACACATGCCTTATGCATTACTCACAATCTCACCACCTTTTTGTGATTTCCACACCACTTAACACTCAAAAACCAAGCACTGAATTTTAAACATTGACAGGAAATACTGTGAAGCCAGCTGATAAAGTCTCAGTTGAGCTTACTTATTGTTAAGATATATCTTTGTTCCCCTCCTGTCCAGATGGCCTACGGAGCTCCGGTGAAAGTGTGGGCTGGAGGGATCACATTGCCCATGGTTCCTTCAAGAGGGTCCACAGAGACGGCCACGCTGCATGCTCCACACCATCTGACATGTCTGGACCACCCACTCCTGTCCACACTAGTAGCCCTCTACGCACACAGGAAAGGTATTATATTTACTCTTCTACTAAGTGGGAATGTAGTGTTGATTGGAGTGCTCCTCACTGCCAGGATGCTGGCAGCATCTGACCTGGGGGAAATACTTGTAACTAGGCCTATGTGTGACTTGTATGAGGCCCCATTTAAATCAGGTACCATGTGATCTGTATCTGGATACATGATCTAGACAATGGCATCTGATCTATTGGCATTTATACCTTATCTTGATTGGTCTCAGATGTGGTCTGGCTTATCTGATCACATTCCAATCACATTGCTTTCTGCGTACATTTACACTTTGCATCAGCAGGTGTTTTTCCTCATCCAGATAATGTATCCAGGTACAGATCACATGTTATAGCAGGAAGTAGGTCAGAGTTGAAAGCAGGTCTGTGACAGTAGTACTCATACTGTATCTGTTCATTTAAGCCCCAGTCCTGGAGGGAGAGAGTATGAGATCCGGACCACAGACATCATCAGCAGTGACTACGAGGCCCCCCTGCCCCAGGGAGGACACTGTCGTGCTGATATGATCATCCAGGAATCCCCGGAAAGCCAAAGAAACAGCACAGAGCCGTCATCCCTGCCACAGGCCGTCAAAGACACACAGTCACACACAACTGCACCCATACAAAGGGAACCCCACAACCACTGCACTGCACCAACAGACCCACCCCCCACCACTCCCCAACAGCAGCACTGTAGCCCAGATACACCACCAGCTTCGACAATGCAGAACACCTCATCTTTTGACTCTGCAACACCAACCACATCAAACCAGGCACTCTGCCAGGCCCCTTCATCCCCTATCCATGCTTCACATACACCAGATATACACTCCCACCCTGGCCCCCTCTCTCTCCAGAGCCCCCATCCTTCAGAAGCTGCTGCTCTGCCTTCAACTGTGGTTCAGGCAGCGTCCCAGCCTCAGAGCCAGACTCACATCCAATCCTCTGGATTGACAAGACCAACCCCAGCACAGGTCATCGCATCTTCTCCAACCAGGGAACCTCACCCAGAAACCCCAAAGCCTGTCACCCCTACCCTGAACGCTACGTCTGCCCCTGCATCTCCAACCCCAGCTTCGCCATCGTCCCCTCAGCACATCTCCAGTAGTATGGAGGGTTCCCCAGTCTCAGATGCCCCAGTTCCTGGCTTTGCCACTTTGGGTAGGAGGTTGATGTTGAGTGGGTCTGACCCCCACCATCCGAACCACATCCAGCAACATGGACCCCAACACCAACACTGCCCAGGCATGGAGCACAGTGCTGCCGGACACAATTCTGCTCTGGACACTAACAAGAGGCCCTGCTACTCCGCTCACACTCCTCAGCTCCACCCATCCTCCTATTCCAACTATTCCACCATCTCCATCCCCCTTCCTCACCCTCAGCCGCCTCTGCCAGAGAAGCGCCACCCACCCACCCAGTCATGTTCACCCAGTGATGGGATGGGAGCTCTGAGGCCAGCGATGGGCCAAGTTCCTCCATCCACCACCAGCACCAGCCAGCATCAGCACCATGTCACGTTCTCTCCCACCGTGGGGGAAATTGCACCCCCTGCAGGCCAAAATGATGTAGAGTCATCTGTGGAGGCTGAGAGTGCAAATAGGGTCAGTGTTAAGTTTGTTCAGGACAGCTCAAGGTTCTGGTACAAGCCTGGCATCTCCAGAGAGCAAGGTAGGTTTGATGTCTTTGTCCTAACTTTAAAGAAAACTGATAGAACACACTGTTTTTTGAGAATTAGAGTACATTACATCCTAACATTTTGGCTGTTTGGTTGTAGCAATTGCAGCTCTGAAGGAGAGAGAGCCAGGAACCTTCCTGATTAGGGACAGTAACTCTTTCCAGGGGGCCTATGGCCTGGCCCTGAAGGTGGCTACACCTCCTCCCAATGTCAACAACCATAACAGCAAGGGTGAAAATGACCGTTTATGTCATTTAAATATCCGATTTTCATATTTTTGTTCCTTCTATCCAGCAACAGAAGAACAATCTAGCCATTCAGACTATTTGTGTGGCATTTCTTGTATTCAGCAGTTTCTTTGTGCTTGGTAGACCATGACGTTTGAAACCCATTCACTGTTACTCTTTGCTGTTACAGTGAGCGACCCTCTGGAACAGCTGGTCAGACACTTCCTGATAGAAACAGGCCCTCGAGGAGTCAAGATTAAAGGATGTCAGAATGAGCCCTACTTTGGTAAGTTTTCCTTCTCCAGCTTTAGGATGCTCTTAATGCCTGTGTTTAGTACCACAAATGAGGCACCAGAAGGAAAGATAATTGATTGTTATATGCAACGTGTTACCTTGAGGGAATGTAAGGGATTTTTACCTTCTTCTGTTATCCACAGGGAGTCTCTCTGCATTAGTCTACCAACACTCCATCACGCCCATCTCTTTGCCCTGCGCTCTGAAGATCCCAGAAAAAGGTTGGTGCAGGATGTTAAACGAAGGTTTAACATCCTAATTTCACAATTAATCATTTCATCTATGAAATGCAATAACCTCTGTGTTTTAGAAGGTTAGATGTTTTACAGGACATGGCCTTTTTTCTGATGTAACTGCTTTTTATTGATCCTCATGTTGTCAGATCTGATTGGGGAGATGCCGGAGGCTCAATCAGTGAGTAACATCAGCACTGCTGCTGATCTGCTGAAACAAGGAGCAGGTCTGTTCCCATCCTGCCTTCTCTTCCAAAAACACACTGTTGTATTGCAGATTCCACCTGAGTCACATTATGAATGTATTAAGATTAAGATTAATTTGCAGTATCAATTGAAGGGTATTAAACAACCAGGTAGAAAGCAGATCAGATAATACTCTGCATACTACTAACATACAACAAATAATGCATCTACCAATATTACTAGAAATATAAATATCAAGTAAGTAATTTACTGCAATATACATAACTTGAACCAAACAGTGTTCATGTACTCTGCAGCAGCAGGGGAGCTCAGCAGGCTGTGTCCTTCACCTCATTTATCATTATGCTCACCTCTCCCCGTCTGTCCCTCTCCCCTCAGCCTGTAACGTCCTCTACCTGAACTCTGTGGAAACAGAGTCTCTGACAGGCCCCCAGGCCATCGCCAAGGCAACAGATGCTTCCCTGGGTCGCAACCCGCGTCCCACTGCTACTGTAGTCCAGTTCAAGGTGACATCACAGGGCATCACACTGACCGACAGCCAGCGCAGGTAATAGATTGGTACTGAAAGTAAAGGTGACATAATTACACAAATCTTCAGCACTAACAATTTATTCTTAATATGACCTTATTCTTACCTTGTTCTGTAGTTTAATGTCACAGTATGCCTGTAGGGATCACAGTAATTTCATCTAATCTAATATAAAGTGTCCACTTAGAAATATGATGACCATTAACACCTTTGAGACATTTATTACTTAATAAACAATGATGTGGACAACAGTGTAGCTGCAAGTAAAGGGCTAATGTGTTACATTTTACTGATGACTGATTGAGAACTTAAAAGCTCTCTCCTGTCCTGTCTTGCTCTATCTGCATCTTTCTTCTTCTAGGGTTTTCTTCAGGAGACATTACCCGGTGAACAGTGTAACTTTCAGCAGCATCGACCCTAAGGACAGGAGGTAGGCAGCTCAGAGACATTGAGGATCTTGACAGATTCTTGTAGCTGTAGCTGGAACCAGAAATCACAGACATGTCACCACCGTCATTCACTGCACCCATGATCCTTCACTGCACTTGTAGCTGTGAGCCGTCGCATGGATCTGTACATCAGTTTTGTGAGCGCTCGTGTCCGTGCGCCTGAATGAGACGAGTCATTGTGTGCGCGAGCATGCCGGCTGCCGCTGAGGCTGCAGCTGCGTCAGCTTGTTTGGCAGCTCTGCCTGTGTGTGTATGTCTGAGTCTAGTTTCTCTCTCTCTCCTTGCTTTAGGTGGACTAACTCAGACAGCACCACTGTTAAGTAAGTGCTGTGTTTGCCTTTGAAAGGAAGAGTGTGTGCATGTGTGTCCTTTTCAAAAGGGTGTGTCTGAGAAGTCAGTGATATGAGAGCCTCTGCATGGCATCAGATTGCGTGAGAGCCTTGGCAGACTCATTCCAGCAAACATGTCTTAACAATGAAAATCAAGTCCCACGTGAGCCCATATTACATAATACTAATTATTCCATTGTAGTTAACCCTGTAGGCTGTTACAAACACACAGTATTGCCTTACTTACATGACAAAGCTAAATATTCTCTTCCTCTCATGCTCAGTACCTTATCGTCTCATTCTTTTCCTCACGTCCTCTTTCTCTTTCTTGACCCTTCACTTCTCAGGGTGTTTGGTTTCGTAGCCAAGAAGCCGGGCAGCTTGGCAGAGAACGTTTGCCACCTGTTTGCCGAGCTGGACCCCGAACAACCTGCCTCTGCCATCGTCAACTTTATCAACAAGGTCATGTTGTCGCCGCGCCGATAGAGGGAGTCAAGGACAGGAAACCAAGCTCGGAGCAGATGAGCGGCGCCGTGGAGCATGTAGCAGTGACGAGGGGTGGTGGTGGTGTACAATAATGGCCGATAGCCAGTGCTTGTGTTTTCAGAATTTGGGCTATGACACATCGGTTGATGTGACAAAGAGTTTCTTTTTGAAGACATTTTAAAGGCAGTTTAAAATCTTAGTCCATGATCCCTACTGATGGTTTTTATTTGTTCCGTTTCCACTGTTGGACAGCACCCCTTTTCCTAAAGGGCTGGTTGCCAATATAACACTACATTTCAGTTCTCTAACACAGTATTGATTGATGGAAAAACAAAACACAAAACAAAACCATGATGTATAGTGTTACAACTCCTCCAAGGACGGGGAGGCTTCAGAGGACACATCCCATAATCCACAGTGGCCTTCCAAGACAGCAGAATCTTCTCCATCTACCACAGGCCTGTATCATGACGAAAGGCCAGCGGGCAAAACTCAGGTTTTCTGGTATCATGAAGCTGGCTCATGTAGAGGGTAGGGTAGTAGAGATCACCATGGTAACCTGCCCCAGCTGCAGGATCCTGAGTTTCCAATAGACTTCTTGTTACAGATCAGTCCAGTCACTAAATATGTCAGAGCTAGAGGAAAGATTTTTGTGTCCACTCAGGACGGTAACAGACTAACAGATGACAAAGATTTGTGTTAATGGTGCACACCATGAACGCACAGATAAACTCAACATTTAGGTCAGATCGATCTAATCAAGGATTCATGTCTCCATTTGAGGCTTTTTATAAATCTCAATCTATACACTTATCAATTTTTAAGTGTTACTTGTTGAGATTACTTCACTCATCATGAGACAAAAACACACCAAAATGTGACTATGGAAGATTTCTGGATCATTTATTGTCTAGACTCATTACAGACTGCAGAACATGTTGAAAATATGACCATATTAAAAAGGTCTGTTAGCAGGGCCCACACTCGTCATAGCCAGAGCCTTACTGTTAATCTTTGGATATAGGCGTGAATACATTTCATCTTTCAGTGGTGGAATATCACCGTTTACTGCCACGGGGATATCTCCTTTTGATCTTAAGCCATATTAAAGCTTCTTCACAGCTTCTTACTGGGAGTAATGGGATCTGCTGTGCACATAAGGTTAGAACAGTTTGGGGGATTTCACACTTTTAGTATTCCTGTTTTTCTCCCTGATGCGAAATGTGCGAGGCTCACATGGAAAACAGGCGATGTCAGGTAATGCCGTGCTGTTTGGTGACTGTTTATTTGTGAATCAAATCTGACCAAAGCAAACACACACAGGTAGACCAGCGGAGCCGGTTACTAACCAGCTTCATGACACTGGTAGTCCAGGATCACGGATGTCGGGCTCAGTGAAGAGCGGCAGACCTTGTTGGACTGGTTTCATGATACAGGCTCCTGGTTCAATGATAAGCTCTTCTCACCTTGGTCAGACTGTTGTTCAGTGTCACGAAGATAGACGAGCTGAAGGCAGCTTCAAGGACACACACGGACGGTGTGGTTACAAAGAGGATCTTTCCTTGCACTGTTTTGGGGCAACAAAGCCCAAATAATGTTCGGCCTTTAAACATAACCGCCTTTACCTTTTCAGGTGTTTATATTTTGCATTACGACAAAGTCCCTCATTGTTCTGTGTAGAAAAAAGTGACCAAAGGCCTGATGATGTAATTCAGTTTCTATACCAACAGGAGTTCAGGAGTTCAGATGTATGTGCAGCATATTTACAGCCACAACAGCACTTGAAGTGTAACACATTTAATCATAATCGACAATCGAGTTTTTGTTCCACTCACATACACTCAATAACCGGAGAGAGAGACATAACTGACGAAAGTAAACATGAATGTGAGGTTTTTAACTTTTGCTAAGTGTGTGTGCGAAGGGATGGCGTGTGTGCGTGCATGTTGAGGGTTGTTGTGTGTGGAGGGTATTTTGGTAAAAATGTTGGGTATTGTTACGTCCACTTTAAAAGAAATGTATGTGAAACGGGGAAAAGCTTGCTGGAGAAGGACGTACGGAGTGAAGTCGCACCATTGCCGTGAAATGTGTGGTGTTCGTTCACTGCTTCACATCTCGTGACCAGAATTCATTCTGAAAGCACACAGGTTAACACACACACACACACACACACACACACACACACACACACACACACACACACACACACACACACACACACAAGCAAGGCAGCGGCCTATAGACAGACAGACGTACTTAACCAAAGACAAAGCACTCTTGTATTAATAAGCTTTTTATCCAGCTATATTTTTGTACTTATTGCTTCTTGTATTTTTACTATGCGTTTATTTAGTGTGTTGCCTTGTTTGGTAAAAACCAAGAAAAACACGACTTGTATTGCAGCGATAATATATTGTGGTCTGTTTTCTTGTTCTCGATATTATGTAGTAATATATTTTCACATGCAGCTATAGGACAGCGTATGAGACATAAAAAGGAAACATTGTTTGAAAAGGAAATGATGCTATTTTGTATGCAAAAGATGAGGAATAGAATTAAACTGAAATGATGTGGTACCTGAAGGGCTTCTGGGTCGGTGGTCATTTTCTCTCCATGACATTCAGGTGACTGAAATGATGAGAGCAAAGAAGCAAATCCTCATGTTTTAGAAAAGATTCAGAAACCAGCATTGTTTGTTATTCATTTTATTTATTCACAACTCCCTTTAATATCTTGTTAGAACCAAGCACAACAGTATATCCTGTATTTTTTTAAAAAACTGTGGTAAAATCTTTCATTCAGAAATTTACAAACTGTCCCTTTAAAAAAAGAAAGAAAAAAAGTCTAATCATTTTTGCTCTCAGTCACTTTGTCTCCGTCTCACTCCGTGATAATAATACTGCTCTGAACTGAGATGTCTGACGGTTGATAGGCACATGATTAAGAACTTATTAACCAGGATACCATAGACCAGGTTCCTGGATGAGTGATTAGGTCACACTGACTCATCAGCTGATACCTTGAGGAAAGTCTGAGAACCGTACTCCTCTCAGTCACTATGGACCATCGCCATTATTCCAAAAGCAGTGCTTAGACTTGCTGTGATTAGAGGCACCCAGAAATAACTTAGTAATTCCTTTAAAAACATCCATGATATGTTAACTGTGTAAATTACCATTTTGACTTCAGAAACAGTTAAATAACGCAGCGGAGGCAAAACGTTTAACAATATGTTCCACTTTCAAGGTGCAAAAACAGTCACTCAATGATCCGTCCTGCGGTCGCAGTCCAGCTCCTTCTCTTCTTCTACAGTGTTAAATACCAAAAATCATTCAAGCTATGCTAGCAGCAGCAGCAGCAGCAGACAGAACTCTGCAGCGTTACTTAAAGCCATGGCCATCAGCGGCACCTTGTCAGCTGGGAATGTCGGCCGATTAAGAAAAGAGCTTCTTCTGACATTTCATCTGCTTCCAGCACAGCGACAGCCACAGAGTGCCGGCTGCCAGTGACTCATTCAATGCGTCACTCCTTCTCACCACGAGGTCACGTGACTCGTTCTGTCCGAAATAACAAGACTGCCTTTTTAAGTTCAGGCAATTAGAAGCCCTGCTGATGCAAGTGAAAAAAAAAAACAAAAGTGGCTGCTGTGATCATCTCTAACAACAAAAAGCCAGCGTGCAGTTAAAAAACGGGCTTTTACAACAGCCACGCGCCTAAAACGGCTACTTAATGCTACCTACTCCGTGTGGGCTGAAAAGAAAACGCCTTTTGGTATTTTGCTGCTGGTGGTTTTGTCTGCAAGGGAGAGCAAAAATCCATCCTGGAGTGTGCGCCCACATCTCCCACCTCCAGACAGGCGATCCATCTCTTTCCAGGCTGCCGCGCTCACAGCAGAGGGACGCCGAGGGATGTGGCTGGAGAGTGGGTGGAGGAGCGGTGTCTGCGCTGCTTGGCCATCTGGTGGTGGGTGCTGTTGGAACCACAGTCGATGTAGCGATAGGCCTCGAGGCTGTTCTGGGATGTTCGCACCATGTATGAGGTTTTCACTGAGGTTCTGAGGACGACAGTGAACGCATGACGTGAGCGCAGAGATCATCTGGCTGCTTTAGTATTTAACTGCAGCGAGCAGCAACAACTACACCTGCAGACAGAATCCTGTCACTTATTTTGTCTGAACTACAAAGCAAGAATTACAGAGCGTGTTACAAAAAGCAAGTAATGGTGCACATTAAACAAGCAACCACCCTGAGGAAGTGGTTCATGTGGTACCACTGTTTCTCACTGTTACCCAACAGCACACACAACGACATTACACATCTGCCTCGAAAGCAGGCTGAAGGTTACGATGATGCAGCAGTAAAAAGGAACGAAGTATTTCAATACAGTTTTGAGGTACTTGAGTGTTTCTATTGTGTGCTGCTTTCTAGTGTCTCTCACTAAACTCCAGAGGGAAATATCTGTTTTCTCTTTGCAGATTTTGCAAATGTTCTTACACGGAAACACTTTCAGCTTCTAAAAATGATGAAGCATTTATTAAATATGCTGAAAAGCTGATTTAAAAAAATGGGTTGAAGTATTCTTACTGCACAAAGGTTTTCTGGACAAAAATGTTGTTTTTTGAAGACCGAATCGCCCAAAACTTTATACTTGGAGTATACAGTGTGGAGCCGCTAATACAGTACATCTGTATTTTTCATCGAGCCCTAGCCTCAGCAGACTGAGCAGAAAAAAAAGTGCTGTGTTTTAGTGATCTCACACAGTTTTAAAATCACACACACATCAAAGATTGTCTCTGAGAGAGCGGCAGTGTGCTAACAAGAGCTCATCACTTCAACAAACTCTCAGACACATTAGCAGATACAAGTTACGAGCAAGACATCACGGCTGCGTGCACGGAGTCCAATGAAAAAGCTACATCAGCTTCCTGTCAAGCACTTTAAACAAGGAGGAGATCATGAGAGTGGCCTCCATCAGAGGCACTGTGTTCAAGCTGCATGGATGACCCATTTGATAACAACAGTGCTATGAAAAGTTGCTCTTCCTCCATCTGATTAGACCCTCTTCCTGATGACTAAATGTGCCTGAATTCAGAAAAACTGAAATGGAAAACACAAAATTTTTCTGGAAAAAAAATTTAAACAAAATTTTACTGGGTCCTACTCTGACTGTGATTTCTACTTATAATGGAGTATTTTCACACTGCTGTATCAGTACTTTCATTGAAATAAAGGCCCTAAATACGTCTTCCACTCCTGTGATGATGAAAGCATTTTGTCGAGGTCGAGAGATACTTACTGCATATACACGACAATGTTGTGGACCTTGATGCTGGGCATGGTGCAGAAGGCACTGAAAGACAGAGGAGGTTCAGTTTGCTGAACTAACTCTTCAGCACATGGACACCAAACAACATCGAGTAAAAGCATCATTCATTTTTCATCATTAATCTGTCTCTCTTCATGACAGTACGCTCTGTAAGAATGAGAGTAGACTCTGTGGACAGAGACACTTACTAGACATAAGGTGCGCTGCTTCCAATCTCCACACTGACAGTGTAGTTGACCTGCAGAAGATTGATTCGTTACACCACAACAACAACAGCTCAACATGTTGTTCGCTGCAGCTGATGAGGAAGAGACTTAATGTCAAATACACACATTTTCTATCAGAAGTGAGACAATATCTTGAGGCGATGTGTACAAAGCTTTGTCTGAGAAGCTAACTCTTCTGATCAGCCTCAAGTCCTTTCACTGAGCTTCCATAGCATTATTAATAGGACTGATTAGTGGTTTTGATCTTTTCATTGGATTTGCTGACAGTAACAGCAATGTTTTTCTTTGAGTTTCCAGTTTAAAATCAGCAACTGACTCACGCTAAAGCGTTTAACCTTTCATCCCGGACAGCTTGTGCAGTACAGCTCAAATTCAAAACAGTCTATCAAACAGAAACCACATCCTGTATCGGGCACACCTGCAGCTCTACAGTGATGACATGTTTGTTTGCATACTGAACTTTGCACCAGCGTCTGCATCAGCCGGTGATGATGTTCATTATGTACACAAAGGAAATAACACACACGTCTCCTCTTAAAATATATGAAAGCCTCCTCTCTGACCTGACTCTCACTGAGCGGCAGGATGGTGGTGGCATTGTCCAGCTGCTGAGTGCCGATCACCGTCTTCATGTAGAGGACCTGGCAGCTCACACTCTGCACTAGCACCGAGAAGAAGTTGGGGTTTGTGAGGTTCAGTGTGCTCTGACCAAAAGAAAGAATGAAAGTAAGAAAGGTGCACAGTCAAATGCAAACAAGATAACTGTTAGGCAGCATGCACTGAAATACTACTCTGGAGATGGGTGTGGTGACTGAATGCATTTCTCCAAATGCAGGAAGTGACCAAAAACATGCAAATGCACAAACTGGTGCCTGAGCCCCTCTGACACATTAGATGCCCATTAATTATCTGCCAATCAATGGTTTAGAGAAGTGTGGATTCAACTGTAGGATCATTTTGGAGGCTGCAGTTTGAGCTGCTGCTGACCTGAACTAGCGTACCCGTTTATATCAATGAGGAGGAGTTAAATAACAGAAAGCAAAGTTTTAACGCCTTCATGTATCTCTGTGCATCTGTGTAGAAGTTATGGTAAAGTGACATTGTGAGAGAAAACCTACCGTCATGTTCATTAGGACCTTCATGTTGGAGTGGTCAAAGCGCACAGTCACTGAGTGTATCCCATCATCCACCACAACCACAGAGCGAGGGAAGAGGAAGAAGGCCACGAGCGAAGACGCCAGGAGGCACAACACGACTGACAGGACCACATACAGCTTCCTGCAACACAAAAGCATGTTTCTCCTCTCTCCAGCTCCAACAAACAGACAAAGGCCTGAACGGCAACCATGTCAGTATGTATGTAAGGCAGGATCACGTGCACAGTGGGCACAGAGACACTGCTGTGGTTACTTACGTCCTCTGGGGCTGCAGCCTTTGGTCACTGTATGGGATCAGTGCGACCAGTTCATTCACTTGATCTGCCAGGAAGGAGAGAACAGGTCACAAAACGGCTTGGTTGATGACTGACTGACTTTGGACACATGGCAAAGCCTCTAAAATGGCATAAATAAATTAAAATACGACACAGGCGATGCTGTGCTATTGGAAAAGTTTTCAGCTGCTCGTACTCACCTGAGGGTATCCGTCCGGTGCCTTGGCACGTCGGACACGTTATGCTGTCCCTGCCGGTGAACTCCACGTATGGGAACTGGGCTATGTCCTCCCGTCTGCCGAGCCCATCCAAAGACTCATTATCGCAGTCTCTGTCCTCTGTCTGCCGCTCACAGCGCGGCCTCTCCGGGAGGAGTGACAGGCTGCTGCCGCTGCGAGACCACCGGGTCCCCATGGCGGCTCAACTCGCCTGAGGATGGTGAAGCCACCGACTGGTTACTGCCCGTCTGCATGTGGACGAGAAGGAGGCATTTGGCCGAAAATGTGTGAGCAAATTGACTCAGAGGCGACAGGTCAGCTGAGTTTTAGAAAGACAACTTTGGCCATCTCTATTCAATCAGCTAGCAGTCGAAACGTAGCTGACAGTTACAGAGAGGAACGTGAACTATGTTCAGGCAGCGTCCCTGGGCTAACAAAGTTTGTTTGCTAACAGAGGAGTTGGATAAGTTAGCTGTTAGCTACCAGTGACTGAACCGTCTGTAACGTTAGTTAATCCACACTTAACCTACCTTTACACCAAACAAATCAACGCCGCCATCCCAAAGTCGTATTTACACCAGCTCAGACTCTGCCTTCCGATACTCCAAAGTTTACCTCTATATTGTGTTGCCTTCACGTATCTTCAACCATCCATAACCAGTAATTCAATAGTTGATGCATTCAAGTGTTTTATGTAGCTTCGAAATCTTTATAACATCATTTAGAAACCAAGCAACAAAACACAGTACGTCAGGCATGCAATGACTATTTATTATTATTTTTATCATCATTATTATTTACCCAGTTGTTGCACAGTTGAAAAAAAAAAACATTCTGCCATTAGTCGCTGACATCAAATACATTCCCGGTTCTAACACGTCACATCGTAAAAGTTACAAAGCTCACACAGCGTTTTGCCCGCCATATCACATTTGGTCTTTCTCTTTGTCTGTTATAACTTAGACTTTCTTTGATTCTTCGTGTAATCTCATGTTTACTAAAAAAAATACCGACACTGTAATGCAGCAATTGAACGCACCGGTCTAGTCCTTGGTGAACAGTTGTGGAGCGTACTGCTGCCCTCTAGTGTACATGAGGAGATTCTACATCATACTTAAGAGAAGTAAACGTGGTAACAACTTCAGGAAGATGTTTATTATCATTAGTTTCACGTGGAAACACAAAACTTGTCGTGGAAACTGTTGAGACGTGTGGTTATACATGACAACATCAACATTTTTGATTTTATCACATCTGAATTCATAGACAAAGTTGATTTTCTTTTAAAAGCTACCTGGCATTATATAAAGTAATTACAATGAGCTCCACCACTGCCAGCTGCAACATTAAGGTGATGCACATTAATGCATCACTAATTATAATCCAGCAATATAAAATATTCGCAGTCTACTACTAATGAGTTTTAAGTATATTTTCATAGTTTTGCTTAAGATTTTGAATGCATAAAACGGCAATGCTTCGTGACCAATGACTAAAAAAGGATGTTAACAAAAATTTGTGACATAGTTGTGCGAAAGTGATGTTGTGTGGATGTGTCCACAAGTGCATCAGCATATGTAAAGTCAGTCAATCTGCCCTGCAAGCCTCCTCTTCAGCTCAGCATTCTCTGTCTGCAGCATTTTATTCTGACAAAGAGAAGGATGAAAAAGACAAGGTAGGAGCTGGCATCAACATCAATTCAGCCATGAAGGTAATTCTGACACTAAACAAACTGATCCAGGCCTAACCTTGTGTCTGAGAGCCTCCACTGTCAGGTCTCGTCCACCTTTGACAGGCTCCTTGTGTTTTGAAGCTCTGAAGGCATCCCCGATAACTGAGACCAGCACGTGAGACTGAGAAGTGTGAAGAAAATTCATGCCTTTATGCTTTGAAGGCCTGAATATCACATTTGGTTAGCATACAATATTCCTCTCTGGTTTCCAATATTGATATCAGTGATATCAATATGGTACATGGGTCCTTTACAGGTTTGCATTGCTGTCATTGTGGGAATACTCACAAACTTCTTGCTCTGGAAGAGATAACAGTGGTTCATGTCTGCTGCAGGGTGTTTCGCCACAAAGCCAAAGACTTTGGGTGCAGATGGCAGGACAGCACAGAAGGAGATGGTGGACAGAGGGCACGTGTACAACAAAAACTGAGGGGATGAAAGACGATGAAAGTGAAAAGTCAAAGAGAGCGAGATGTGGAATCATTAAATTCCATTCTTGGAGTGGGAGGATAACTGGTACACTTTTGTCACACACCTTGGTTTTTTTTTCCAGGACGTCTACCCCACTCAGTGACAGGAAGAGGTGGACCTTGCTGTTCTTCGCTGCCTTTTCTGAGGAGTAATCATCCAGTGTCTACGGATGAGAGGGGATTGATGGCATGTCATGTTTGTGGCTGCACCCTTAAAGCCGACATGTTGACTCACACAGAGCCCCTGCAGCGCACAAACAACTGGGTTTCCCACTAGAATACAAGACTTCCAGATGTGCAGAACAATCCAAGTACACCATTTTTTGGGAAATCGTCTTCCCGCATTCATTCAAGAAAAGCTTTTCCCAAACACAATGAGAAAACAACACAACGTCTTGCAAAAGAGCTGCTTGAACACCAGCATTAAAACAGGCAAAGACTGTTTCACTCTAAGGGTGAAACAGGGTACGAGTTGTGATTACAGACCTTTAGACGCTCAGCTGCTTCACTCAGGATGTGTACTCCATCAGGGCGGACCACCTCAATTCGCCCGAGAAACTACAGGTTAGAGAAAGACATGTACATGAAGCGCAGTGGCGTTTTAAACAAGGCTGAATACTGAGGCTGAAGGCTTGTGGCCCGCAGCACAGACATGACAGATCCATGTCACATTACTCTCATGATACATGCAGAAATGTTATAAGTCATGGCATGACAGAACTGAGCCTGAGCTCACTGTTGTTCTGCTGCCGTTATTAACCCTCTCGTCTCCTCTTGTACTATATTTTCCACATTCAGAAGGAGACTTTCAACTGCCCTTTACAGGAACCTTTACCTTCACAGGAAAGGAGATCTCATTGTCCTCTTCTGGAATGTGGTCCATTTGAAGAGGTCTGGTACCAGGCTGAACCCTGCAGGCTGACGTAAAGACCAGTCTTACACATGAATGTCTGAGTCACTCACTCAGTAAAGAAATAGTGTAAATTCAGCTTACCTTTTTCTAGATGTTGCTTGACCGACGTCAAACGGCTTCTTATTGTGTTACAGCAGACAGGTGTAAAGTCTGTTGGAGTTAATGAGTGACAGTCGAGCCTTCCTTATTGCCCTTTATGCAGGGTGCTTGGAAACACGTCTGATGATCCATCAAAGGCAGTTTCACAAGGATGTGAAAACTAAAAAAAAAGAATGACATCACAGCAGCGTCCTTGAAGTAACAGCATGATAAAGTTCATTTTCAGACTAAGGCTGGTTAAGATGTCATTTCCTGCTACAGAAACTAATAACTAATATATTGCAAGGGTTCAGGATTGCCTTCATTTAAAAGGTTACACGGTTACCGGGGAGTTTCCTCTCACACTGTGACTGCTGACAGTGTTATACACTGTGTGCGGATGTGAATTCACACACAGCACAGTTTAAAGACAGAAAAAAAACCACACACAAAAAAGATCTTCCATATCAACTGTATTTAATATGAGTTTACAGTGAGTGCCACTTCAGCAATGCTTAATCATATATGCCTCTTTATATTAGCAAGCGCACAGACAAGGTCAATGTCTCAGTCATAAGATCATGAACAGCATTATGGCCAAAATGACTGGAAGATGATGACGATGATGATAACATGAAGAGAAGCCTAAAACAGACAGATACCTGATCGATTTCACAAGATCCTGAATTACAGTAGTTAGGTCAACTTTAAAGCGTTTCCGACACAAAGGAATCAACCACATTTTAGAGGAGAGGTGCAGCTTTTGGTCTCAACAAAGAGCCCGTGAATGAATATTTTGGACAGTTACTGATCAGTTAGACAGAATAATTCCAGGTCCCGAACAGCTGAAAACAAACCTGTTTATAAGCAGTCACCAGAAACGGAGCTGCTGATTCTTATGAGGCTTATGTGTTTGTTTTAGGCTCAGTGGTGCTGCAGATGTGAGAGACGGACAGACAGGCAGACAGGTGGTCAGTGGACTCTGAAGTGGACTGTAGACAGGTGAGAGCACAGAGAGATCCCTTTGTCAGTGCGCTTCAGGTGAACGAGGGAAGGAACAGCCCAGACGAACAACACCATCCATCCAGACAGACACAGATGGGACAGAGCCAGCCTTCATGATCAGCTAAGAGCAGCTTTAAGTGCCAACCTTGAGAGATTTGTTTCCCCATTTTCTAACTGCTTCAGTTCAGGAGAAACAGCCAACCGGAGCCCTGATCCTGATACACGGGGCTCTAGTCCATCAGTGTCTGTCTGCGTGGCTGGTGGAGCGACACTGTCGTCTTGAACTGGAGTCTATGAGTCGTTGACGGACATGCTCTCCATGACGTTTGGCAGGTTCTGGTCTCCTCCTTCCTGCTTCTTCTTCTTCCCTCCATCTTGCTGTTTCTTTGACTTCTTTGACATCTCCTGGTCAATGGGAGCGGGCTTGACAAACTTAATGATCTCTGTCCAACCTGGAGGACGGGTTAGACGGAAATGTTAGAAATAACATTTCAGGAAACAGACGTATTTGCTTTGTTGCTGAGAGTCAGAAGATCGATACCGCTCCACACATGTCTGTGCACTGAGCATGAAGCTACAGTCAACAGCCTGGTAGCTTGGAAACAGGGGGAGACTGACACACAGCATGCAGCAGACGTGAACGCATTCAGCACAGCTTACCAGGAGGCATGAACTCCCTGAGCTTCTCTGGAACAACGATGCCTTCTTCGGTTTGATAATTCTCCAGGATGGCACACATCACGCGCGTGGTGGCGCACATGGTCGCGTTCAACATGTGCACGAACTCTGCCTACGTCGCACACCAAGAGAGGAAGTGTATCAAGAGTACGCAGCCACAGGAGGGACAGAACATGCACCGAGGCGCCTCATCATCATCATGATCATCATCATCAGACAGACAGCACTCACCTTGTCCATCATCTTTTTGGTCTGTCCGTAGCGGATGCGGAGGCGTCTGGCCTGGTAGTCCGTGCAGTTTGAGCAGGAGACCAGCTCTCTGAAAGCACCAGAGCCAGGGAACCAGGCCTCCAGATCCAGCTTCTTACTGGCTGCGTGATTAAGGGCACCTACGATGACACAGTGGTAAGAAGTTAGCCAATATCACGGTCTGAACTTCAGGCAGCTAAACTCTCTGTAAATCACTGCCTGGAAAATGAGTTCTGTAATCACAAGAGTGTTCTTCTTTTTAAGAGCATAGGGCTGCAGAAAACAACTGTTTTCATTACAGACGAAACCGCAGCTTATTTCTTCCAATCATGCTTTCCTAAAGCCGGAGGGGACGTCTTCTCCTTTGCTTCACCCAGCTGTCCAAAACCAAAACAATTCTGTTTACTCTGACATGAAGGAAAGCAGAAATTCCTCACATTGGACAAGATGGAACTGGGCACGTTTTGGCAATTTTGACTGAAAAAAGTTTTTAATATATTACCAAAACATCAGCTTTTCTTGCCAAACTTATTTAGTCCCTTAACCGCAAGAAAATGAACTGCAGGAATGTCCCCAGGAAGCACATCTAACCACACAGTTATTACTCACGAACAAAAGCATCAAAAACCTTCATTTCTCGAGAGCTCCCGGGGCTGAGAGCGCGTGGAACTATTTGACTGGAAATAATTAAAAGCTTTCTGTTTATCCGATGCTTTCCAGCAGCTTCAGAGGTGAAGCGGCGACATTTGCATAATGTGGTGGAAGTGCGTGCTGGACCGACCAGAGACGATGTTGACGATGCGGTAAGGAATTCCCAGTGACATGTAGAACTCCTCTGCTGTTCCAATCATCTCATCGAACATCTCCCACGATTTGCCGTCATGTGGTGAGGCATAGACAAACTGCTCGATCTGCGAGGGGAAAACAAAAAGCGGAAGTCAAGCTACTTTAGTGCGTGTGTGGCAGCTTCATGGCTCGAGAAATAATGACAGAAAGTGGCCATTTATTTGTTTGTCTGAATGTTCAGTCGCAATGAAAATGAAAAGTTACATAAAGCAGGACTTTTGTCCCTCAGCTGACCTTCTCAAACTGGTGCACCCTAAAGATGCCGCGGGTGTCTCGGCCGTGGGAGCCCACTTCCTGCCTGAAGCAGGTGGAGAAGCCGGCGTAGCGGATGGGCAGGTCCTCGGGTTTGAGCCACTCCTCCCTCAGGAAGGCTGCGATGGGCTGCTCGGAGGTGGCAATGAGGTACTTCTCATCAGTGGAGCTGTCGTCGGACTTCTCGCTGCCCTTACCGATGACCTGACGTAAACGCACACGAGAGAAAGGAGATAATTAGCACATTAAGTATGCGTCACTGTTGTTACATAAAGCAGAACCTGGTCCAATCAGCGAGAAGCTCTGTCCACACGTCCAGCACACTGATCGTGATGCAGACATGTTGGGTGGAGCAAGCTCCTGCTGCTCTGCTCAGAACCACTTCCAGCCCTCACTCGCCATGGCAGGCCAAACTGCTAATGGTGTCCATCTCCTCTCATGCTAAACAAAACATGTTTCTGATCCTGTACCCAAAAATGACGCACCCACAGCTACAGATGTGTCATGCTATGACTGTTGTGGTCAGAATCATCACATTATTATGACAATACCAAACAAACCCTGCTGAAGTACCACCATAAGAGCTGGAACACAGCGAAATGACCTCACGCCACACATGTCTTGGATTTTATCAAAGCTAACAAACAACTGTACGCCACAACTTGGTTGAACTCTGCGAAAAACTTCAAAACACACTTTCAACACCGCAAACGAGAGCAGGCTGCGTGTGGTTGAGGACCGTTTGTCTTGAATGACTTTGGATGCAGCATATTGTCTGTGTTAATGGTCAAATCACAGTGCACGGAGCCTAACAGTGATGGACCATGGCACAGCTATACTGGGCCACCGGCTCTCTTATAGTAACAAAACCATAGGCCAAGTTAAAGCTGTTGAAGCGTGTTATCATGACACATCAGTCACCTAAAATTCATGCCATCTTTCTAACTTGGTTAACACTAAGACACCTACAAACAAGGCGCGCTTCAGAGTTAGTGCTAGCACAGCCAGTCATGGCCACAGTAGCCTGAACTAGACAAACCAGCAGCCTGGTTCTTTGGTTCTGCTGCAGCTGCTATGCAGCTGTTAACCAGTGGAAAGGCACTCTGTTGTGGTTAAATAAAACAAAACTCATACTGAAGGTAGGAGTGCTGCGCTGTGCTCACGGCACACTGGGAGGAAAAAAAAACTGTCATAATAATGATGGTAATAAAAATTGATGCCTACACGCATCCTACGTAATGCTGTTTCATCACGGCGTACAGTAAACTCAGCACTAGCCCACCAACTGCAGATGTAGCGACTGTTTCACGATGGTTAGATCGCAGCCTGTTCTTTTAAAATAAAGCACTGTTCCCAATTTGTGTTAAACAAGGTATGCTGTATGTTAGGGCTGGCTGATATGGTTAACGCTAAATATCATAATATTAATAAGAATATTTCCCATGTGCAGTACGCATATTCGAGGATTTTAAGGTACAGTATCGTCTACAGTGGCTAAGAGTGCAGCATCAATGACAGCGAGCGAACCACTGCTGATACTACCTACAATGTGTAGCTCATCGTGTGGGCCTCCAGGTGGCCCTACTGGGCCAAAAATATGAGACCTGAAATCTTATATACAATGATTTTAATATGGTTGTTTGATTTTTCAGATTTCAGAACATCATTTCATCTTCTTTTTTTCTACTGCCACATGGCTCATGCCATATTGTTCCTTCAGAGGCCTGCCTAATACCTGTATGGGGCAAAATATTGATTAGTTGATTATAATGTTGAGGTACAGTTTGTTCATGCAGTCCACTGTGTACTGAGCTATGTATTTGTCTCTATATTAGTGCGTGTGTCAGCATATGCTTGAGCAAGGGTGCTTGGGAGTCCCTTCTGTGTTTGTGTGTGCGTCCCCTTCACCACTGAGGTTTAGCTCCAGTCAGATCTGTGACAGCTCCTTAGACAGTTAAACACAAGTTGACAGAAAAAGTGGAGGAATCCAGTAACAGCTACCACACCTTGTAAAGCTCTTCGTCAAACTGGCTGAGCTGGGCGACTTCCTGCATGACCTCTTTCCTCATGAAGAAGGGTGTGTACAGCATGGTGTAGTTCTTGCTGTGGAGGATCCTTAAGGCGTAATTGATCAGAGCCTGCTCCA
Organism: Chaetodon trifascialis; assembly: GCF_039877785.1. NCBI lineage: Eukaryota > Metazoa > Chordata > Actinopteri > Chaetodontiformes > Chaetodontidae > Chaetodon > Chaetodon trifascialis. Next base: position 23,849,692 of record NC_092063.1, read on the forward strand.
GGAAAACCAGCGGCCCCTGTACATAACAGAAGAGAGGAAAACAACTAAACAGCTGGTTTCTTGATTGGCAGGTACGGAGGTAAAGGGGCGGTCACAGTCTTTCTTTGGAAAGAAAAAAAAAGCTTGGGAAGGAGAAAGAATGTTGGTCTGCTTGTGCTTGTCAGATGATGACTGATCGACTGGTTTAGTTCCTGCATATGTTGCACATTACATTTGAACTCACCTTCAGAAAGTAACCTCTGCTCCCGGCCACAACAGCCCCCCTCTCTCCATCAAAGCCATCAATCATGACCACCAGGTCAACATGGGAATACTTCTTCTGGACAGTGCAGTCGCCCCAGGTACGCTCCACCTTGTTGTCTGCATCCTTTTGGGAGGAGGCAGGCGACGCGCCAGATAAGGCTCATGAGTCAACAGTTCAATTCAAGCTCCTAAAATGTGACGATCTGCTGTTTTTGTCAGGTTTATATCACAACCCTAAAACAGTCTGAGTGCTCCCTGTAAGTGGAGGCTTTTGTTTCTTGTACCAAGTATTCAAAATCAGCTCCAACTTTAACCACATCTGCCTGCAGCATACCACCAACCTCATCATTGCTGATGGGTACAGATGGGTGCAGAAGGTTGCCGATCTCTCTCAGGTACTCGAAGCGCTCTGCCTCCAGCTTCATCCTCTCACTGTCAGTTTTCTCCACCGCCTCATCCACCATCAACCGCACCTTCTTGATCTGGGTAACTGTCAGGGCCTGACACAAAAACATGCAGACAAGAACAGAAAATCTAAGAAAGAAAATAAGCAATTCGTAGGTTTTAGATTTGATCTGTCCTATTAGAGATTCATTTAACAAAATGCATGCATGTGGTTGTGAGTGCTTGGAGCACAGGCAGTCATACCGATAAAGTATCAGCTGTTAGGGATTCCAGGTTCTGTGCTTCCTCAGGTAAAGACTCATCCTCCCCAACAGGCTCCTTCTTCTGCATTTACAACATAGACAGGTGTTAAGAAAGGCAAAAATTCAGTTCTAAAAGTGTGACCTCCCTCTCAGGGCTGGTTATTTCTCCTCTGTCACACTGCATTACATCAGACCAAGACCTGTTCAGTCATTTAGTGTCCTGATGCTTCAGTACCTTCATTTTCTCCCCGATGCTCTTGCTGCAAAGGTTCTTTGCTTTGTTGAGGTTGTCTGCAGTGAAGCGGCCTGTCAGGGGGTACATCACAGTCAGTAAGTGCATGAGACTGTGTGTGCGCGTGCGTGCGCGCGTGAGCTGCAGTAGCTGGTGACCTGGTGACAGGTGTTGCCGTCAGTATCAACTGACCCTCAGACTAGGATAAAAATATAAACAAACTGCTTTCGATCTTAAATAGTAGCAACAATACTCTGGTGAAATCACTGACGTTATCAAGCTGGGTCACACTCGCACTGTCTGTGAGTACACTGCAGGGCGAGTGTGACTTGTCATGTTGCTTGCTGGGATTGCATCAGATTGCACGTTATTACCCGGCATCGCTAAGCTAACCTCACCCTGCGTTAGCCAGCATTTTGTATGAACGTTGTATCTGTTGATAATGTTGTGGGAACTTGTGGTTACCTAGTGCTTGGTATCTATCGATTAAAAACCTCATTTTAAGTAACTACCGTCACCTACGTGGTGGATAAACATGTGGCTCATTTGGATCCGCTGAGCGGTGTTAGCTGCGCTAACATTAGCACCATTGCGTGCTAGCTTCCTCTGTGCGAGAATTATACCAAACTCCATTCAAAACTGGCTAGAAATTGTTGGCTAGCTTACTGACAAACATTCACCTTCTGTACAATGAGTATTTATAAACACTCTGTTAAAGTAATGTCCACTGATAAATACGATGCGAATATAATGGAAAAATGGAAATGGAGAGGAACTATTCTAATAGTTCACTACCACTGCAGTGTAGCGAAGGTTCACCTTACTGCGGCAGCAGAGCATGGAGATACCCAGCGAAATCATTACAACAAGTATTTTCTTGAAAACGATTTTAGCATTTCAATGTACCGAATAGAAGATTAAAAATAAGTCTAAGACTACGTCTATTAAAGTCCCGAATGGGATGTGACAGTTGGCTGTATTCGCACATCAAGAATGCAACAGCAGATTTTTTTAATGAAGTTGGGCGTGAGCACCTCTCCAGTACACAGACGCTACGCTAACAGTAGCATTATTAGCCACCGTGCTAACGTTAGCTACTGTGACTGAAACAACAGAAACAAAAAGGCGCTTACATTTTCTCCACTCTGTGTCTGCGGCGACCAGTTTGTCTACGAGTGTTACATCTTTAAACCTCTTCCTTTGAGTCTCGCGGACGATTTCTGGATCGCCGCCTTTGTCGGTCCTAAACAGGTCCAGATCGAGCACCATCTTTCCACGCTGGCTGTCAGAGAGAGCTTGAATGAGCTCACAACGTTGACTCCTCCAAGCGGGTTGCCAAATCTTGTTAGTCGAGTCGCTAAACCGTAATTACAGTTTGAATAATTACTCATGTATACATAAACCGTCCGTTATTAACAATCCAGTGTTTTTCTCAAATATAATTTCAATAATCAATTTTACTCGGATAAAGTTGATGACAAAACAATTTTAGATACATACAAATCGGAGGTTTTCCCTCCAGCCTGGCAACACTGAGCACCAGCTATACATCGAGAGATGCACACAAAAATGTCATGATGAAAGCATCGTACGTGATATATTTGAGGAGCCGATGGAAAGTTTTCCCAGTATTATTTTATTAGGTGATAAAATGCACAAAAAATGTTGTTTCACAATACAAAAGGCAAGATAGATGGCTGTCTATACATGTAACCTCACATCAGTATAAAAGTAAAAATGATAGGACCAATAATCCATTCTTATTAGAGTATAATATGAGATATGCACGTGTATAAATAAACTACAAGTATGGCACTAAAATGGCACGTATACAATGTTCAATGTGTACTTCATAGTAACTTCAATAACTCAAGTATGAGATTGAGTTTGTTTCTGTACAATGCTGATATCATTTCAGAACAGCTTTTAAATGAGACTGCAAGAAAACTAACAAAAACACGTCTCCTAAATACATTTATAAGACTAAGATAGCTTTATTGACTATTACACATATTACTTTTTACAGATCCTTCTCGTACACATACATGTAGCATGTTAACACGTTTCATTACTCAAAGTGCACAGTTGCTGCCACTGCAGCTCAGCTGAGGCAAAGGTGGTAATTGGCCGGTTGCTTAAGGGCACATCAGCATGGATTGTACATGCGCTAGTCACCTTCCAGCTGTGAGCTCATGGCTTCTCCTATCTTGCCAAATATTGAACCATCGGGTTTGTGACCATTATGGTCATCCCTCTTCAGGTCAACCTTTCTCTTCTGCTGAGCTGAGGACCATCATTCAGTCAGGGTGTATGGATTCTTTTTTTGTGTGTTTAGTCCCCTCCTTCCACAGAGCGATGGCTGTTTGCCCTCATTTCCATCCTGGCCTCATCGATAGCCCACTGCAGAGCTACTCCGGCTGGTAACTTAGTAAAGCCTTCCTCTGAGATGTGATGTATTTTCAGGTAACTCCCTGGCCTATGCAGAGCCACTCCATGGAGGTGGGAGAAAAGCAGCGCTAAGTCACTTGTCAGCCTGTAGTGAGATACCAGCCTCAGCTCAATGGGGATATCCGTTTCCTCGGAGTACGCAAAAGTGGCTGCCATGTATTTGGACAGGTCCTGGCCCCTGGCTTTGGCATGGCCCACCTCTTCTCCAATAAGCTTGATGGCTGCATCAGAGCCGAAGGTGTTGAGGTCGAAGTCCAGCTCTCCGTCTGCCTGCTCATCTTCATCGCCACCCTCTGGCTCTGGATGCTCAGGTTTGTGGCTGAGGCCTCGAGAACAGATCACCAAGATGAAGTCGCTCTCCCGAATCTGCCGGTAGTGCCAGGCCATGCTTCCCTCCCCAGCCACACTCAGAGAGTCCCACAGGTCCAGGCACACCTGAGAAATGGACAATAGACAATATAATTAATAGCTTTGGAAGAGTTTGTTCCACTAAAACAGAACATCTGTATCAAACTGCATTAGAGCCAAGAAATGTCCCATCCACTACCTGAGTGGCCATGTGCTGTTGTATAAAAGCCCCTAACTGCATGACGGCTTTGACATGAGCGGGGCCATCATAGCTGCTGTAGCAAATCAGAAGACGAGGAGGGGTCAGTCCGTTTCTCTGCAATGCCACCACTTCCTCCTGAGCACTGCTCTCCTGATGATGTTGTACTTCACACAATGCCGGTAATGGCAAAGACAGGTCAGAGGCACAAGAAATGTTCCCTGTAAAATGAACAGTTTGCATGATTTTCAAATTAGCCTTCATGAAAGGCAAACAGTGATTTATTTTTCCATGAGATATGTGGTTTGTCTTTGCACCTGGATTCATGAAAAGTTTCTTCATCAGCAGGTGAGGCCTTCTCTTGGTGAGAGCAGCCAGTGAGACTGCAATAAAGGCCAGCACAGCCAGGCACAGTGGAAGCATCAGAGCCAAGGAGGGAGTGACAGAGAGCGGCGGGGCACTTTCTGAGGATGAGGATGTACGATCACACGAAAACTCAATGACAGACATGGAAGAATAACTGTACATGGTTTGACATTGTGGGAAATAGTAATAATAATTTATCTGCTTTACTGCCGAGACTTAGATAAGATGATTGATGCTAATTATGAACTAGAGCTGGGAGTAGTTTAGCATAGTTTAGTATAAAGACTAGACGCTGGGGTAAACAGCTAGCCTGGTTCTCTCTGAAATTCCATATGCCTCCACCTTTATGACTAGGAAACTAGTGGAGAATCCAGAAATAAGTGATCCAGGCCCAAAAATAGATATAGCACACACCTTCCTGAGAAACCATTAAGTTTTAGACAGCTTTATTATACATAATTTAGAGAGACAGGCTAGCTGTTTCCCCCAGTTTTTATGTTTTATACTTCAGTTAATTGCCTCTTGGCTATAGCTCTATAATTAGCATAGATGCATCACAGAAGTATTACTTGAAAGGATGAAAGGCTGATGGGACTGATCACACTTGGATTAAATATTGTGTCTGTGTCCACAGGCTGTATATGGTCCAACACACACTTTATATCTCCACAGCACCTGCTACAATACGCTGTGACTGTGTGCATCAGCAGCAACTAAATAACCTCCCTACCTTTATGAATACGCATGACCTGAACATTGAACATTTTCCTCACTGCATCCACTTCGTCAGCTGCAATCTGTGACACAAGAAATGTTGAGCATGAAAGTTCATTCTTAGCGTTGGAAAATGTAGTTTGGCAAAATAATCTTAAACCTGGATTCACTGATTTTTCTTTTCGGTCACTTGGTGGTCATGCAACAAGCTCTAAATGCAACACTGACATATTATAGCCTTAAAAAGTGTATATTGCAAACACAATAACGTGTGTGTATTGTACACTGGCTCTATCTGAGCTTTTCTGCAGGATATAGCTGTCTGCTCTGGAAACAATGCTGATGACAGCAGTAAGAGTGAGCCAAAGCAGTAAAGCTGTCAGCGGTAAAACCAAAAACAGTGAATTCTACAGAGCTGAGGGGAACCACAGTGCTGAGTGATGATTCTCCATGAGTGTCCTGTTCTATGTTACACTTGATACATTGTTAATATGAATATATTAGTCCCTCTCTCAGGAGCTTTCAACTTATCTTTGAAAGTTCGATGCTTAGGCCAAAGACTGACTTAGTCTTACTAACTTAGCCATCTCCACAACAATTCAGACCTCCATAAGAGGTCTATAAGACATGTTGGAAAGCTCCAGAAACAAGCCAGAAGTGGACCTTGAACTATCATTATTCTGTCAAACTAGTGTTTCAAGACAAAGAATAAAAAAGGTTTTACTCACATAACAACATCTTTTAATTAAAACAGTGATAGTTTTATATATGGTGAAATCAATGTGAAGAAGAGATCAGCTATAATCCACTTTTATTTTACCTCACAGGTGTAATTGGTGCCTTCTTGAAGATCATTCAGCTGGTAGCTGTAGTGAGTTTGGTTTGTGGAGGAATTCTAAAGATATTAATGGATAATATATTAAAAATTAAATTCATTTAACCAATAAATGCTTCCACAATGTAAATAACAGAAAAAGAAGGCATGAATGCACTGTCTGAAAGCAAAACAGGAAAATCTAAAGCTGCTGAAGCTGAAACCACTCACAGGTATTATGTCTGTGTATTTCTTCATGCCGTTTGCATAGCACAGTGAGAAGTAGCTCCTGATGCCCAGGTTTGGAGGAGCCAGGTTAAAGGTCACAGTGACGGCAGTCCCTTCCTGCTGGACCTCAATATGTGTGGGGTGCCAGTCTACAACCATGAAGTATTGAAAGATATCATAAAGCTGATCATAAGAAGAAACCTTTTATTAAAAGTTGGCATTGCTGTACCAGACTGGAGTTTATCTGGGAACTGTGAGAAATTCAGAGTCAAATATTTTCTCTCACCTTTCTTGCACTGCTCAAGACCATTCTTCTCTGCGCATGCTGCAAAATCACAATGTGCATATTAGTATAAATTCACTATTAATCAGATGAAAGTCTCACTGAAAGGCACAGGAAGAAAAATGCTATTTTTAGAGAGCACAAAAGCTTCCATATGGCATTGCATAATATGTAATTAGAACTACACGCATTGTAAAAGTACCAACAAATGGGATTTAGATGTTTCCTGGAAGCAACCACAAACTCTGAAAAAGCTCAACATATCTAGAGCTGAAAGGGGCCTCACAGCGTGTAGAGAAGATCTTGCTGTGGTAGAACCTCTCCCACTCCTCAGGCACCGGCAGGGCCATGACTGTAACTGCATACTGGGACCCAAGGGAGAGGCTGGGGAAAGGGTCCGACTTGTACACCTGCAGAATATAGCGGCAGTCATGACCTTGGTTTTCTTTGAACGCACAACATGTTTTTATCTGATAAGGTGAGATAAGAGTTTTTGACATATGCTTTATTCATGGTTCAGGAAAACAGCTTTCTCATACAAAATCTCACACAGATTGTTGTTATATATCATAGATATACTGTACAATAACAATATATGAAAAAAAGATACAGATGGACCATGCAGAAAAAGTGATTTTCAAAGTCTATTGTTTTATTCGCTTTACTTATTCCTTAGAAACAAAAACTAAAACGCCTTGGAGAGCAGTGTGTTGAAACTGATATGTTGTGTAACAGTAGACTATTTACTTTTTTCTTCATAGGGTTAGTGTTTCTTGAAGGTGTAAGCTTTAAGTTTGCAGTTTGGATACGAGACTTGGACTTGGTTATGTAGCAGAGTACTAACAGAGTGGCTGTTGCAGGCCGGTGCTCTAGTATGAACATAGCCACACTCACTGAGGACCAGTTAGTATGGCCGGCAGGTGTGAGCGTATCCAGCGGTGTATGATTTCATGCAGGTACGAAAAGCACTTCAGGACTTTCTTGTAACACAAGACTACATAAATAACAGACTTCCCATAATGTATAGCTTCTCTCATGACATTTACAGCTTTCGGACCTTCGGCAAAAAATGTACAGCTGTTTCTGTCTTTGGTAAAACGGAATGGAAAACATTGCCATTCCACACACTGATAAAAGCATATCAGCATCCAAGACAGGAAAACAGGCACAGACCCAAAACAAGTGGGGCCCTTCTTACCATTTGAGCATGTGACGGTGAGAGGGAGAGGTTACGGTGGAAGAGGAAGAGCTGACAGGCAACACCAGACCCTCCCAAAGCCTGCAGGGACACCTGAAAGCCTCGCAGGAAGGCAATCCCTGCAACAAACACAGAAGGACGGAGTGACAGCTGAGTCACAGACTCTGTGGCTACAGCGGATCAATGCATGGTCTTTAAACATTTAACAAGAAAGTCACTGTCATCTGTCAGAGCCTGGGTTACATGCAGCATCTCTCTCATACTTTGAAGTGTTATGAGAAATTACTCTGGGGGAGGTAACTCGTGTCTGTATTAAAAAACCACTGAAACCACTGTCTGCCTCCCACCCAATTTAAAGAACGCTATGCATCCTTACAAGAACTGTGTGCAGAAACTGGCATTGAAAGTAAAAAGAGAGACGTGTGTTTTTGTCTGTAAAGCCATATGAGCATACCGTAGTGACTGGGCTTCCAGGAGACAACGATGGTGTCAGATTTAGGGTTCAGCTCACGGAGAAACTCAACCTTCACATCATTTGGGGCTTGGACGTAGTGCTGACAGATTTCAGGGTCATCTTCTCCTAGCAACTCAAAACATGGCCATGGAATACAGCCTGAGGAGAAATAACAACGGATAGATAGAATCTCAAGTGTTTCAGACATTGTCAGTACAATTTCTAGACATTTACTCCAATACATTTCTGGATATGTAATGTGAAAGGAATCTGGGCAGCCTATTGAAGCAACACTAGTCTGCAGCCATGCTAACGGCTCTGTGACGCTGTACTTGCAAACATTCACAACGCTGATATTCATTTACTGAGGTAACTTATTTAGTGGTGTCTTAGCATGCTAACATTTGCTAATTTGGACTATCATCACTGGTGTTGCAGCTATTTGGACAACTAAAGATTCATCCTTTGGAACATGACAGTCCATTAAATAGATAATTATAATTGTTAAATATAAATTGTTTTTATGACCTCAGTTATGACAGCTGGTAGTTGCCTATTTGCTCTTTAGGCTTGCCTGTTTAAATCCTAATATAAAGTGCAAACAGTGTGACGCCTGCTCATAACAGTGCTAATGCTGTGAACTGTTCAAGTTTGGGACATGCAGGATAGAGACAAGAAGAACAACATCTCACAGCAGCCAAAACCTGTTTGAACAATTAGATTACAGCGCAGTCTGGGCTTCCATGCACTTTCTCAGAGTAATTAGTCCACAGTCCAGTGCACCCTGTCTGAATCACACTTACTTCCAAAAGGTTGGATGGAGTTAAAACCTAAAGCCCTCTTGACATCAGCTTGGGTTATTCTGCAGTAATCACATCCAGGTCCTCCCTGCAGAGGACAGAGAAATAATGATGATTGATGTATGATTTCAGACTTTGCACTTTCAACAGCATCTTTGCCTACACATATTCAGTGTTGCTTCACATAAGGTGAATAACGTGGATAAACAGGTCATTATAAATTATCAATTTAAAAAAGCCATAAGAGAGACAGCACACAGTCCTACACTCCAGTAAAAACAGATTAAAATGTTTTAACCTGAATTAGATTTATGGTCAGATTAGCTGCACTGTGCTGAAGCCTAATGTGGGTCAGAGGCAAGAATGTGAAAGAACTCGGAATCAAAAGCAGCTGATGAGCTGATCATCAAAGAAATAAATTTGTGTTTTCCAGAGGAGCTGATTGAACTTCAGGCTGCAGTGCTGTTGAATGGTGTTGCCTCCTGCACTGGCTCCCTGTCACAGTCCTGGCCACGATCACAGCGCCAGGGACCCGACATCACCTGCCAAAGGGCTGCTGTCTGTCTCCAGGACCAAGTGCTCATGGCTGTCTAAATAGTTGCCTCAAAACTGTGGTATTCCCTCCATCCAGCAGAACATTTTCTAATTTCTGGGAACTTAAAACGCTGTCTTACTCTTTGGCTGTGCCTCTTCAGCTGAAGAGCTTATCAGATGGTCAGAGAGCATCTCAAACCTCCTCCTTATGATGCCTCGCGTAGCTTTCTGAAACCAACAACCTGACAATCTTTTTTTTTTTTTTATCCCTCCCCTCCCTATGAACGCCTGCAAGGAGTGACTGAAAATGTGTGCCTTTATCCCCATTTATGTATTTTTTTTTTTTTTTTTTACTTGCTTGATTGAATTACACCTTATCCCTTCTTTTTCTTATCCTTATTTCAGAGGGAGGTAAAGCCAGAAATATATGGAGGGAAAGGTTTACAAGCAACATTTACCGATGTGTACACTCAGAGGAAACATCAGAAAATGGACAAAACCCTGAAGAAAAAAAGAAAAAAGAAGAAAACATCTATGCAAGCCAGTTATTATGTATGAGAGTGCATATTAACAACTGACGGAGAAAGAACAGAAAGGGCAGACGGAGCAACCACCTGGGTACCATCCATGGCACCCCGTGGTTAGGTGAGCTATCGGGCTCTGGATTGGACCTACTGTTCATTCATTTTTGTAATATTTCCGTGTAGTTTGACATATAATAATACATCATTTACATCTGATTTATATTTTGGATTGATAATCTAGATCTGCATAGTAACTAGAAACTAAAGCTATCAAATAAATGCAGTGGTGTAAAAAGTGCAATGCTTATCCCAAATGAAGGCGAGTGGAAGAATAAAGTAACTTATAAGTCTACTAAGTGCAGTACTTGAGTGAATGTATTTCTTTATGTTCCATGACTGCTCCCTCCATCTGTTGCCGTTACACACTGATGACCACACTGCAGTCTGTGAAATTCAATCCACCGTCATAAACGTATGTTTTGTTTTTGTTTTTTAAAAGTCCTTTCAAATGCAAGATGTAATCAGTAACAGCTGTGCTTACGTCCTCGCTGCCACATGCTGCTATAGGAGAAAATGGCCATATCTAAAGCATAAAAAAAAAACAAAAAAAACTTGAAACTTGAAGTCCAGAGGAATGTTCAAGTTTCAGCCAAAACAGCGTCTTTCATTTCCAAACATCTGCACGTACTTTGCATCAATGGCTCAAACACTACATCGGCACTGACAGCACCGTCAGAGGGGGCTTATACTGAATTTATAAAACCGCAGTAATGGTGAAACAATACGGGTCTATTTCAGAATATTCCTCGTACTAAATGTCAAATGTGCTTCCAAGTCATAGTGTCAGCTGCTGCTGGTTTCTGTGTTGCAACGACTGCCACACTAAATAACAAAAGCATATTAAAAGGTATTCGTCATCTGTGAGTAATAGCACAATGTGTGTGTCACGCTGCTTCACACACACATACAGTAGTGCTGACTTGCCCTGCAAGTTTAGAGACCTTAACCAGACTAACAAGTGGAGAAAATGAGAGAGGAAGAAATACTGCGCTTGCCTGAGGCATGGGAGAGAGGGAGCGCTGTGATGTGTATGGTGGTTAGCACAATGGCAGTTTAAACTGTCAGGTAATGGCCTTCAGAAAGTTTTTGTGGCCTAAATAGTTACTTGCACGCAAGCCCATGAGGGAGCATAATCGACGTGTTTGGCATGCACAGCACAACAGAAATCCTCCCTTGACATGCTCTCAGTATGGGTGGCTTTTCGATACACACTCGGATACATGAGGGCCATAGAAGAGGAACACTGATCTGGCCTCGGTCGAAGCGAATAGAGTGTTCACTGCGATCCTCCTGCTCCAATCAGATCTCTAAATACAGAAAGAAGATCAGAAGAGTTGCCACCTGCAAAGGGTTTTTAAATTCATTCTGTGGTTACAGAAACCTGTTACAGAAGGAGACAAGTTGCTACATCAAAATGACAGCGTGCGTCAGTCAAATGGGATTGCTTGGCTTCCTCCCTTTGCCCATTTACTGCTCATGAATATAAACATGTCCCTGGCAGAGGCCTTACAGAGCGCTGAGGCTCAAAGCGGTCTCCAAACATAATGCCTGGAGCGACCTACCTGAGTCCATGCGTACAATATTTCTGACCTTTCACAGAGAAGAGAAGCTGAGAGAAGCTTTCCTCAGTGAAAAGACATAAATATCATCTTTGGACGTTCAGGAATTTTCTGAAAAGAAGGACAGTATGTGTGCAAGAAATAAATAACTTCAGTCCCAGGTGCCTTTGGCTTCCTGCTCTTAGTGTTCTCAGCTGAGAATATATGAACCTTCCTTCCTAATTCTTCCTGCGTTCTAGCAGTTTCTAACCCTTTTCACTTGTGACCACTTAAAATAATCATTATGTTGCTTGGTGTGGTCTGTTTAATTGAAGAAAGATTTTTCCTTGCCAGATCATTAAACCTCTGAAATTTGGGGGGCTTTCAGACGTTCCACAAAAGCTCAATCGCTGATTAGGAGGAAAAAAAGTGCAGATGTTTTTTTGTTTTTTTATTCCTGCTTTCACAGTTTTTTTTCACTCCTGACCTTTGACATTTACCTTGACCCATGGGGGGTCCTGACCACTGGGAAGCACTGCTGTATGCTCAGTCAACCAGAGACTTATTTCTTTTCTTCCTGTTTTATATGAATACATCGTAACCATTTTTCTAGTGATTCACATAAAAAAGCAGAGATTTTTGAGAACGTCTAAAAAATGAGTGTGGTGTCAGATAAATCTTAAGACAGACTTAATATATCTGATGACACATTTCACACGGAAAAACAGTCAGAGCACGGTGTTCCTGATGAAAATAACGCGTGTCTGTGCAGTGAACAGGACACAACAGCCAGATAGAACAGTGCCCAGCCAGGAAGGTCATAAATGATCCTAATGGCTCTACACCTTCGTTAATGTCTACCCCATCAAGTTAACAATGTTTTCTATTTAACACCAAACCACAATCATTAAGGCCAGGTTTGTTGGCTGTGCAGAGGTGATTGCCAGCTCACAACAGCCAAAAAACACAATATCAACAGATGCAGATGGAGGAGAAGCAGCCTGTTGACTGACTGAGCAGACCTCACAGCAGTATATACAGGCCAGCTGTCTGAATGTAGACACAGTGTAGCTACAGATGAACCAGCATGTGTGTCAGCGGATCAGCACAAGATGTACACCCGTGTAAATGTATGAAAGGTTGGAAACTCGGCTTACCTGTCGAATACAGTCCAGACTGCAGTCCTGAGGACTGATGGCTGCGACATCATCCTGAGCCCAGAGCCGCTGACCAAGTACCAAAAGATGGTACACAACAAAAGCTGCCTTCCACATGCTGCTACAGCCAGCATGACATTGTCCAGCCGTGAGCACCAGACCTCTAACTCACACACGGACACGGTGGACTGAACGGCTGCGAGACGCCGCCACTCAGCGCAAAAGTGAAATGTGACATCAAAGCCTCCTCAATGTTGCGTGAGAGTGAATGACAGGAGCCCTGGGAGGAGGGAGAGAGTCGATGAGGGGAGTGGTGTCTCTAGGTTATGGGTGGAGGCTTACCGGACATGTTTTAACAGTTCCGCTGCCAGAACAGTTCATTTTGTGCAGTAGGAGCAGGAGGCACAAGGCAGGTTTGACTCAAATTTACACTTTGTATTTACAGTTTGAGCCAAGAAAAACCCTGATCACACTCGGCATGAACACACACAAAGATGACGAATATCTTTTCACCGAGACACAAAAGCATCCAAGTGTAGGTGCCAAAATAATTAAGTTTTGTCTTCAGTCCAGTGAGTCATAACCAGGTTCATTTTATTAAGCACAGATGCTACTACATGTTCATGAGCTATGTACAAATGAATGTGGGGTTGTTTTTACAGGAAACAGTGAATTGGCAATTCAAATACATTTGGGAAAACTAATAATCAATCAGTCAATAAAGCACTGATGAAATATGTTACAATAAAATGAAATAAGATGGAAATTAACAGCAAACGATTTGCATTCCAGAGAGTGGAGACAGCTGTTTCACCGGATCTGAAAAACAAACGCAAATATGACATTACTCCACGAGGATGAAGCACAGCACATCCACTCATTAACTTGAATAACTTAGATGACATCTCAACCCTGTTCTGGGAACGATCTGATCTAATCCGCTGCACAACACTAAATGGTTACAGCTCTTTTGTTATTATTTAGCTGGAGACAACACTTTCAATCAGCTTGTATCAGGACCTGTGGTATGCTTTAGCATGCTTGTGCAAGCAAAGGTTGGCACTGCCAACACGCATACACACACACACACACACACACACACACACACACACACACACACACACACACACACACACACACACACACACACACACACACACACACACACACACACACTGTTTATCCAGCTTCTCCAAGGGGATCATTAAAGATCATACTTCAGATCAGATATATTTGTTTGGACCATGAACACAGGTTATGAGTGTAGATTTATTTCCATGAGACACTTGTAAAAGCCACATGCTTTTTCTTATTCTGTGTAAGAAAAAAGTCAAGTAGATGAAAATATGTTCTCATGCTTCAACATAACAAAGCTTTCCAATTTTTTCCAATATCACCCCTTAAACAACACGCAGCCCTTTTAACTGGGGCATCATGCAGGGACCACTCGCACGCACTGATTTGTGTCTGCGGTGCATACAACCACGAGTCCAAGAAAGTTAAAGCGCTGTTGGGAAACATTCAGAAAAACAGGATGCAATCATTTCTAAATGAGCTGTGTTCATCTACGACAGTTTTACAAAGTGTTCCTGAGCCCATGTGTTAATATCCTTTATCCAATCATGTGTTCACAAAGCAGTGAACCTCTCTCCATCCTTGCTTGTGAACGACTGAGCCTTTCCAGGATGCTCCTTTCATACCCAACCATGATACCATCACCTGTTACAATCAACCTGTTTACCTGTGGAATGTTCCAAACATGTTTTTGGAACATTCCACATCTTTCCCAGCCTTTAGCTGCTCCTGTCACAACTTGTCTGAAATATATATATGTAGTTACAAAAATCAATGAAGCTGATGAGGTCAAACATTAAATATATTGTCTTTGTGCTGTTTTCAATTTTAAACAGCGTCCGAACTTTTTTGGACTCAGGGTTGTACGAGGGATTGAAGAGAATGTGGCATATATGAACTCCTGCTTCGAACAAAATCAACAAGTGGTCTTTGCACAGGGCAAAACACTAATCTGTCCTGAAGTCACAATGCATTAATCTGACAAGAATTTAAATATGATACAAAAATAAAATAAAATAAATATACATCTGAGACAAACTTAGTACATAAAATTCATATTCTGCAACACACATCACCATGGATTTCACCAGTCTGACATCATCCTCTGTTGCAGCTGTCAGTGTACCGTCACCTACTGTAGGCTACTGTAGGTTGCTTTGAAAGATGTTATTTAGCATCTGACCTCACATTTAATCCTTCCCTCTTCACTCCTGTCACAGTGCAGCTCTGCTCTGATGACACAGTATCAGCTGCACCGTCAGCCTTAGCTCTCATTGTTTTGGGTCCTCTAACACTGCTGTGCTGATTACACTGACACTATTAAATCTGTCTGCTGGTTTTGGACAGCAGAAAATGATTTTTTTTGACTCTATGGCAACATTTTTGTGAGTGAAACTTTTCCCACAAACAAGAACTAAATGTTGTGGTAGGTTTCACTGATTCCAAATGTTTGTCACCATAACTTGATGAGGGAGTGATGTCACAAGATTATATGAAGGTTATAGTGGCGAGTTACTGCCCAGCTCCATGGTAAATGACAACATGGCTGTTGTCTCTCTTGGACCTAACTGCTGTCTCGACAAACACTGGACTTGGGTAACCTTAAGCTTTATGAATGACCCACAAACAGAGAAGCGTGGTGGAGAGGTTACACTGAGGGCAGAGTCACCCAGAGAGTTTAAATCCCAGAAAACTCAGAGCTACGGATGAAGCCTGTCAGATGAGCAGCTACATATTACACAGAAGGTCCCCTGCATTTGACTTACTGTGAAATATGCACATATGCACGTCAGGTGTTTTACTTTGAAAGCTCAGCTTTAAGATGAGAAGTGAATCATCTGACTCTCACCGTATATTTGTCCCATTTCTTCTCAGGATCGTACGGCTCCCACCGGCTAGCAGGGAAGATGTGCTTGTTCTTCTCGTACCAGCTCCTCAGCACCACTTTACCTGCATGAGACTTCAGGCACAGGAGAACATCTGGCTTAGCTTTGACATGGCTTTGAAATGCAGGTGCAAGCCATGTCAGGCTCTCTGTTACGGGTGTTATGGGTCTAGAGAATAATAGTGTGCAAGTGCAGCGCTCTTGACCGAGCGAGCTTCATCATCAAGTGTTTTATGACTCTGGACAGCTCAGCCAGAAAATTACAATGAAAATAATCCATGCATAAATCTTGGATTTTGAATAAACAGGTGCAGCAGCCGATGGTGAAATTTGAACTAAGCTGAATTCTGTCCTGCGTCATTAAAATAAAACAGAAATATTGTTTTGGCCTTAAAAAACAACAACAAAAACCTCTTACTTCTTCTAATGATGACAGAAACACTGCCCTGACTGCTCTGTAACTAGAATGAACGAATCACCTCGTCTTTCTCCACAGTGGCGTCGTTCACCAGTCGAATATCATCGTGGACGTCAAAGCTGAAAAGAGGCCCTGAAGAAAACAGATCAAGTGAGTGAAAAGGCAAGAGACACAGCTTCATATTGTTCCTTGTGGCTTTATAAAATGTGGTATGGAAACAAATCCAGCTATTGTCCATGGAAGGGCTGAGAGCTATTGATGTTCACTCACCAGATTTGCCTCTGGCTTTGGTCACGATGAAGTCGTAAAAACTGTGGTGCTGAACGAGACAAACAGATACAGTGCTGAGTGCTTTTGGACATCTCTACACTCCATCACATATTTGGAATAATAAAAAATGATGCCTGTGCAGGACTTTTTGTGAAGGTATGCCACTTCCTAATTTTAGGTTTAATACTATACAACAATGGGAAAAAGTCTACTGCTGCGACCAGAGCATGAATCTAAAAATACTTGTGAACAACACATCAGAGGTGCTGACTGCGCACACTTCAACTCTTGAAATCAAAACAAAGCGCCGCAGCAGCAGCAGCCGCAGCAGCAGCAGCAGCCGCAGCCGCAGCCGCAGCAGCAGCAGCAGCAGCAGCCGCAGCCGCAGCCGCAGCCGCAGCCGCAGCCGCAGCAGCAGCAGCAGCAGCAGCAGCCGCAGCAGCAGCAGCAGCAGCAGCAGCAGCAGCAGCAGCAGCAGCAGCCGCAGCAGCAGCAGCAGCAGCCGCAGCAGCAGCAGCAGCAGCAGCAGCCGCAGCAGCAGCAGCCGCAGCAGCAGCAGCAGCAGCAGCAGCAGCAGCAGCAGCAGCAGCAGCAGCAGAGCTGTGGGTGTGTTTGTCAGACACACAGCACTTACATGTGGGATTATGAGATCCTCCTTGATGTACATCAGCTGCTCGACTCCAGCAGACCTGCACAGAGAAGACACTACCGGGATTAAAAGTGGAGGGGCGAGACCGGCGTAAGTGTGTGTTGTGTTTTTGTTTATTTTTAAATAGAAAAGAAATGTTAAAAAAATCAGAGATTCTGAGCTTTCTGCTGCATCTCAGGTCCAAACAAAAAGACTGTGAGATGTGACTGAAGATGTAGAAAAAGCTGATATGTGTATATTTTAGGTGAGATAACTCACTCTGAATATAAATTTCAAATTCGTCTCGTGTTAACACCACGGAGGGCAGGACGATTCCTCTCCTGCAACGCCTCACTGTCTGTATTCACACTTTGTCTCTGCATGAAGAAACACAGCAGTGATCGTATATGTTGACTCTTCACGTCTCACCTGAGCTCACTGAAGTCCTTCCTGAGGACCTCCAGAGCCCTCTGCAGAAAGTTCTGGATGGTGTTGCCCTTCTTCATCTGCACACAAAGACATAATGACAGCATGAAGACAGTAACCTCTATGCTGAATACATTGTTTGATGGAGGGATTGTGGGATGGGAATATGTTATAAGTACTCATCACGCTTCACCTTGACAGTCTTACGGTGTCCAGAGCCATCCCAGTAGCTGAATGTGATCTCAATCTCCTCACCTGAGGACAGTACAAAAAAAGATTTCTCTCAAGTTGAAACACCAGTCAAAAATGGGACATTAAGGACAGAGCTCATTGAGCTGTGGTAACAGTACCCCTGCCCATATGACGTTTCCTTGGGGAGGAGGACCAAGTCAAAGACAAATGTTGGTGAGAAATACTGAAAGCCCTTCATCAGCCCGGCGAGTAGCTGGCTGTGCTGTCATAACATTATGTTTATCATTACAGACTCCAGATCTAATGATAAAGTAACCTGTTTGATGGCTCTAACACAGCCAGGCCTGCTCCTTGTACAAGAAAAAAATCACTGCAGTGAAACTTGTTGTACCTGTCCTAATTGTTATGTGGATGCTACCCAGTAGATGTATAAATAATGACTGAATGGGCTGAAGCTCACACAGCCTCCTAAATTTGCTTTTAATGTCATAGCAGTTTTTCTTTCTATTGTTTGTTTCCGGCACACAAAACCACCAGCATCACACACAACGCTTCCGTCAGTTTGACTGATAGCTGCTTCGCCCGCCTCTCTGATGACATCTGAACTCATGAGTGAACGTATAAGATGTGCTGTGATTGGTCAGGGTCATATGTGTAGTCTTAGCAGTCATCCAACCGACACACGGCGAGAGTTTCTGAGACACTCACTCTTAATCTTCTCCTGTTTGAGCTCCCATTCCTGCCGGAGTTCCTCTCTGAGACGATTCTCCTCCTCCTGAACACACGAAGCAGAACCAGCACAGAGAAAACATGAAGGCTTGTAGCAGAGGGCCACACTGCCTTTAAGTATCATTAGAGACTGGAATCATAACAAAGGAGCATGCCGTGGTATAAAAATGCTAACTTTATCACCGCAATAACCGTATTAACCGCCGTATTTCTCAATGTGTGAAAATGCCTGCAGCTACAAGAGTTACATGGATAAGGCCTGCGTTATGTGAGCTACAATTATTCTCTGGCTCACAGGGGCAATTGTGAGAGTATATCATATGAGCGTGAAATTTACTACTTACTCCCTGATCATTGCTCAGTTTATGTGTTTGCCTGCAGCTTGCCAGGTACAACACAGCCATAAATCCTTGGGAGTCTTTACAGTTGGATTGCAATGTGATGACACACAGGTAGGCATGTCTATGGAGCTAGCTGTGCAGATTGAAATATTCCCAGAATCACAACCAATCTTATGTCATCCCACAGCACAGCACGAGAACCTCACCTCTCTGTCTCGATCGGGGAGGAAACTTGTGTCTACGTCTGGATTTTTCCCCAGTTTCTTCTTCTTAACTGGAGCGTCTATGTGGCAGAGTCAAACATTTGTTAGACAAACATCCTGATCAACATGTTATATCTTGTTTGTTTACAAAAAACAGAGAGTGTAACTATTTGTAAGCTATTTTGCTGGGGGATATGCGCGGGATTATTTCATTTCCCTGACTGAGCAGTGTGGTGACAGTCACAACAAGACTTGCTGATTCTCTTTGTTCACACCCTTGACGCTAAAATAAGTATCTACTGGCTGTAATCTGGTATTTGGCGCACAGACATGAGGGTGGTATCAATCTTTTCATCAAACTCTCTCCAAGAAAGCAAATAAATGTATTACCCAAAAATGTTAAACTGTTCCTTTAAGATCTAAGTCGTGCCTTAAAAAGTTGAGACAGAGCCGTAAGCATCATCAAACTTGACCTGAAATTCACACATTAAGAGCTTTTGAGGTGACTTCTCAGTCTGTAACATGAACCATGTGCGTTGTTTCACAGGGCCATTTGTGTTTTCCTCTGGTGAAGCAGTGTGGCCTGGGCCAAATCAGATCCAGGAGAGAATTATCTTGCTAAACCACACAAAACGCAAAGCAAATGATAAACGATGGAAGACGCACAGCGAACAGCTGCAACACATTTCCGTGTCTCCTGTTTGGTGGGGGCTTTCACATTTTTAACATCAGTACTCACAATCCTGCTCTTCTTCTTCATTTTCCTCCTCCTCCTCTTCTTCGTCTTCAGGGTTAAATGATAAACTGGCTATTTTCCTCTTCTGTTCCTCCTTCCTCTTCTTCTCTTTCTGCTTCTCTAGCTTGCTGCAAACAGAAAAACATACAGAAGGAACCATTAAAATTAAAAGACAGACAAGTGACACAAACCACTGTAAAAACAAACTTTAGTTACACTCTATTTAAATGTGTTTTCAATAAACACTACTTATTTTATTTTATTTTATTATTAGGGCTGTCAGTTTAACGCGTTAATTAGATTAATTAATTACGCTGCAAATTAACGCGCTATAAAAATTAACGCAGTTAATCATGAGTGGCAAGTCAATGCGCAAGCATTTTAAATTTGGCCCTTTGAGTGACCCGTAGGCTGCATCCTACCTGCGCCACTAGTCAAAAGCAGGGTGACAACAGACGTGGATGCGACACCGGAGAGCGAGGCAAGTCTACTTGGACCTTTGAACGGCAAGTTTATTTATAAAAAGAACAAAGACGGGACTATTAACAAGAACGCAGTGATTTGTACCTTGTGTAAAAAAGAATTTTCTTATCACCGTAACAGCTCCAGCCTGAATTATCATTTACACGCCACATGTAAACATGTAGTTGCTGCTAGTGCCGCTAGTGCTACCGTGAGCTCACTCCACCAACCCACACTTGCTGAGTTAGGAAAACGAATGAGCAAAGCCACGACAGAAAAACTGACAAACTCAATCGCAAAGTGGGTTGCTGTTGATTGCAAGCCGATTTCAATCGTGGAAGACGAGGGCCTAAAAGAGGCGTTTCAGATAGCGTCATCTGACTCTAATTTCCAGCTACCATCGAGAACTACAGTGATGAAAAGAATTCACCAGCTGTAATGTGAATGTCAGTGAATTGTAATGTCCTAGAATTCAAATTCTTTATTTGGGGACCTTTAGCAGATATGAGATTAAAATGCAATTAATTAGATTAATTAATTACAAATCCTGTAATTAATTAGATTAATTTTTTTAATCACCTGACAGCACTATTTATTATTTATTATTTATTTATCTGTTATCGAGCTGGCCTAGCTCCCAGGCAGTAGTTCATGGCGTGCAAGCCTTTAAAACAAACCTTTAAACTGTGATATGCTTGTTTTCACTGCATAACAACACTAACCAATGCTGTTCCAGCTACAGTGAATCACTAGAACAGCTAGGAAGACATCCAGCTGTCATTCTGTCTTTGATCTGATGTATAGACAAGAGAGATCTGTCAGCAACACAGCACAGGTTCGCGTTCTGTGTTTTTTCATGTCGCTGCAAGAAAACAGACTTAAAAGACCTCAAGTGCAGCTCAGGACAATTTTGGAATTTGAGAACCACCAATTACAAATCATGAACTGATCAAACTGTGACGGTATGATTACAAAGTCTCAGGCAACTTGGAAACAGTTAAAGGAAGATGGAAAGGAAATCCTTGGAACACATTCAACTTGCTTCTCAGCCACATGACAGGCTGTTCACATGAGAAGCAGAACCATTTGTACACATAACAAGAAACAAGCTACTCCAGTTTCACACTGTCAGAAAGGCAACAAGAATCAATCCCTCTGATCGTATAAATGTCACTCCTTTTAAGAAATAAACATGAAATTGGACATTTTTAAACACCACAGTACAGAGTACTGTACAGGCTATATGATTTAACCATATTCTGTATGGCACAAAAGGCCCTGCAACATGACACCTACATGTGGTTGCTGAACATCTCATTTCAGGCATTTAATACTCCATCAGAAGTGCTTGTTGGCACCTTTCTGATATCAGATTAAGGGCTGTTGTGTCCAGCCCTTTCTGCAGCTCTCTAAAACCAATGATCCGACACTCCCACTCACTTCACACGATGATTCGCCAGCTTCGTGAAGGTTCTCTCACTCTAGCTCTTTTATTCATTAACACCACTGTTTTTGTCACCACATTTCCACCAGGTTTTACAACCTGGATGCAGGGAAAATGACTTCTTTGGTTGGCTTTATGCCATGTCATATTGAAACAAGAACGGATCAAAGACAAACTGCTGGAAGCACAATCGTATCTAAATCAACGGCTCGCAAGCGTTTTGGCTTGTCAGGCCTGAAAATGAATTCTTGTGGCCTTTCATCACAGATTATGGTCTTGGTTAGGATTTGATTTAGAGCTGCCACAGAGTGATCTTTCTTTCTTGGAATGTTTCATCTCAAGGATTTTTTGTTTTAGACCTGGAGATGGTATTTCACAAAACAACATTTTCCCCCTGAATGATCTGGTTATGCCTCAGATATATCTTAGGACCCCTTGGGGGGCTGTCAACTCCAGGTTTGCTTCCCTTAAAGGAGTCGAGCTCAAACTGTGAGACAAACAAACAAACAAACAAACAAACAAACAAACAAACAAACAAACAAACACTAGATTGAAAGCACACAAAGGACAGGCCTGTAGCTTCTGGCCATATGGATGACCTGTTGACTCTCCGGTTTTTCTCAGGTTTCTTAAAAAAATGGCTGTAACATTATCTGGAGGCATAACCGCCTATTTGATGTTAACTACATTACCTTCTGGTCTGCTTGTGTAACGTCTAATGACAAGATCCGATTCACTCAAACGGCGCCCACCAAGAAAAGCAGAAGTCAAAGAAGAAGATGCACAAGAACAAGATGGGTGAATGGGAGTGGGATGGAGAGCTGCCAAAAGGCAAAAAATTTGTGCCGGTATCTCGCCAAATGGAAGGAGGCTTATCTGTACCGAATGAAGAGCAACATCATTCAAAGTCATGCTTTTGAAAATGTGTCACATGGATTTTAGTGTATCACACAGAGGCAAAAGTGACAAATCTACTGAGCAGAGATGGCAAAGAGGTACAGAAACATGCTCCTCCAGTGACTGCGTATATATATCTCTCCAATCCATTTTCATAATCGCCCTCTCCAATTGTCTCTCTTGTCAGTAGCCTCTCAAAATCACAACTGAAGCATAATGTGTATGTGATGTGTACATATCCTTCAAGTAACACATATGTAAACTAAGGTCTGAATTCATATGATGTTCAAAGCATTTCACTTCCATCTTATCTGATTCTCAGCACCTCACTCACTTCATGCAGGAACTGTTTAACTAAACTTTTCCTGCTCTGATATTTTAAAGCGGTTGTCTTGTGGAAATGTCTGGATTCACTGTGTGTATCCTAAATGTAAGAGGTCTGTGGACAGGGGTAAGGGTGGTGGGACAGCCCAGAGCGGGGCACCTGAAGATTTCCCTCACTTTCCCAATGTTGACAGGTATGTTATATATCTATCTAAAACTGCACTGTTTTTTTGTTTTTTTTTGGTGACATCATTTTATCTGATGTATTTTGAATTACTGGGAGCAAGAAGAAGAAAGAACACATCAATTATTCCTGTAAACCAGAGGATTATTTTTCATGTTCAGGACAGTTTAAACCAAACTGCTGGCCAACGCAGAGCCACATGCTGTAAGACAACAACTAACACTCCTGAGTGAGAGTGAGTCAGAGGAGCAGTAACGACTCACAGCTGGAGCTCTTTGGACTGTTCCTTCTTGGCCAGCTGTTTCTCTCTCTCCTTCACCAGGGCCTCCTGCTTGGCCTTCATATCATTGAGTGTCACCAGACCTGGTCAAGACATAACAAGAAACAAGCCAAACCAGAGTCATGGACACATTTTCTCTATTATATTCACAATCCACCACACACTGATGCAAAATTGTTGGGTTTTTTATAGACACTGCTCAAAAAATGAAGGGAACACTTAATCATCACAGTATAACAACAAGTCAGTTAAACCTCAGGGATATCAATCTGTCCATTTAGGAAGAGTCTCAAGAGCATGGAGGAGAAACCAGGAGACTGGCCAATCCACAAGGAGAGATGTCCAGGGTTGTAGAAGGGCATCAACCCAGCAGCAGGACCAGTATCTGCTCCTCTGTGTGAGGAGGAACAGGAGGAGCACTGCAGGAGACCTACAAAATGACCTCCAGCAGGCTACTGGTGTGAACAAAATGTCAGAAACAGACTCCACGAAGGTGGCATGAGGGCCCAACGTCACTTAGTAGGACCTGTGCTCATAGTCCAGCACTGTGCAGCTCGACTGGTATTCGCCAGAGAACTCCAGAATCAGCAGGTCGGCCACTGACGCCCCGTTCTCTGTGGGATGTTATGTATCGGTGCATCCGGCGCCACCAAGTACAGCCACAGACTGTCCAGGAGCTCTCCGATGCCCTGATCCAGGTCTGGGAGGAGATCCCCCTGGACATCATCCATCGACTCATCAGGAGCATGACCAGGCGATGTTGGGAGAGCGTACAGGCACGCGGGGGCCACACACACTACTGAGTCACATTATGAGTTGCTGTGATGAAAGTTGGATCAGCCTTGATTTCAATTTTTTACTTTGATTTTCAGTGTGATTTTGAATCCTGCCCTCAGTGGGTTGATGATTTTGGCTTCCACTGACCGTTGTTACATCACTTTGTTCCCAACAAATTTTACAATGTACATCAGTAAATATTTTCAACTTCAATAATCTGTTCATCATGATCTGATGTGAGATTTAAGTGTTCCCTTAATTTTTTTGAGCAGTGTATGTATTTCTATGATAGGGCTGCTCAGCTAAGATACTTACCAACCGTGCTGGACTTCAGCTCTGCCTCTACAGCATCATAGTGAGCTGAGAACTTCTTATCGATGTTGGACTTGACCATGTTGTCCTGCGGGAGGAAAGAGACACAACAGGGACCAGACATACAGGCGAGTTAGGTTTGGTTTGCCATTTCTTTCAAGCACATTGAATGGCAGAGTGCTTATAGGAGACTGTACTGTAAAGCGGGTATTATAGGCTTCATTTCACAAAGTTCACATTCTGTAATTTTCTTTAACTTGGCTAAAATGTTGATTAGGGTTTTTAAAGCGGCGACCCCTTCACTGACCCTGTAGGTCGCTGTCTCTCACACAACATAACGGATCATTATTTTGCCAATAGACATGAAGCCAAACTAGCTTGCAATAACATCGTGTGACTGATAATTATTCAGTTATAATTCAGGGTAAAACGTTACAAACCTCTGCAATCTTCTGCTTCAGTTGTTCAAGATGTTCTCTTTCTTTTTCTCGTTTTTTCATCAGCTGCATGGCTCTCCCAGCCTCACTAGCAGCTCCTTTGTACTGCGCCATGTTGCTTTCTTTGTTGTCGACGCTTGCTCGTAAGAAGTTTAATACACAAATAATAGAAATAAAAGTAAAATTGTAAAGTAAAACACAGATTTTCCCTGAACTGTGAAGGCAGACCTCTCCGTCTTCCTCCGCACCACAACAAGAAAAATGGCGGCGTCGAAGTGCATGCTGGGTAGTAAGCTAATACATATGCTGCCTTCGCGTACCCCAGGAAACCTGGAAACGCACAAAGACTGACAAAAATATTACAGTGTATTGATGTAAAATTGAAAAAGAGGAAAATGAGCATATTTACTTTTCTTAAATCACCAATACAAAATACAATGGAAAGAAAGCCATAGGATTTACTAGAGTTACAGCTAATTTTTTTCCCTCAAAGTTTTTTTTTTATTATTTATTTATTTTTACAATTAATTGATTCACATTTGTCTTCAAAATATTCAAAGATCTTCATAAATGTGAACATGGAAACAGAAAATGTATGCATTTTTTACTTAGTAACTGACTTAAAGGTTAAACGGGAAGTTCCCGATTGATTTTCTAGTAATTAACTAAGAATTTCAGTCCTGTCATGTATTGATTGATTGATTCACCTTTATTCTAGACCCAGCTACAAATTTCTGTAAAGACCATTTATGTAGTCTATTTGGTGAAACAAAATGAAAATGCTCAAGGAACTTATTGAATTAGATTTCGAAACCTCTTACGCTTGATTAGATGTGTCTTGGCACAAAAGCGTTCTGATGTTTTGACAGACCTCTGTTCTTTTTTACACCAGAGCTGCATTCTGAAGAGCTTCTTCTCTTGCCAATGTGATCTTCTAAAATCAAAAAGTTGAGAGCTGAAGGTGCTTCGGTGTGTTCAGTGGACACCATGGTGCTGGAGTTTCCTCACATTATACTGGACACGTGATGCTTTGTGTGCTTTGGTTGACATCCACTCTCAGGGGCTCCAGGAGTACCAGAGACCCAGCGAGAGGCCTGCCCTGTGATGTCAAAAACAAGTCCTGAATATGGATCCAGGTCTGCTGTCAGTGTCAGTGTCTCCCAAATGTCACTTATACTAATGAACTATGAAGTGTTGGCCTGCAGGCTAATTCTTGTCAGAATAAATCTACATGAATCAGTGTTGTCACAGGTTATTTGAGTCTAGAAAACATTTGCAGGTTTCCTCTTTGTTAGCATGCTCATTTTAGCCGTTGTCACTATTGCCACTTATGTAGTTTTCCACAAAATGATCCATGAATCCACTCTCGTGTCTGTAGAATATGAGATACAATGTGTCAATTAGTGAATGCCAGAGATGCTGGATTTTGTTTCCTTCCTTTGGCAGAGCTCAGCTGGTTGCTTCTCAGTTCCCAATGTTCAAACTAAGCTAAGATAACTGGCTGATAGCTTTATATTTAGTGTACATACATGACATTTCTCTTTTATTCTGATTATGTATCCTGAAGCACAATGGGCCAAAAGAAGCCACCTGAGGGGGAACATCTGCACAGAAATTAGGGTTATAGGCCAAACTGATAATTATTTGACCATGTATATTCCCACATACACAAACACTAACTGTGAATACCGTGCTACACCCAGTGCATCACAAGCGCCTTGCATAAGCCACCAATACACAAAGAGCCAAGAAGTTGTCACCATCTCCAACACCCCCTACTTTACAATAAACGGTTTAAATTACTAATCAGACTTGACTGCAGCAGAGGCAGAATTATTCAGATCTGTTACTTCACGCTGCAGGAGGCAAAACCTTCCACCTCTCTCTCTGCTGCCTTGTGTCACTCCATGAAAACCCTCAAACCAAACTTACAAGGTGCAATGCCAGCAGAAGGAGAAGGTTGTCCTGTGAAACTTCAAGAGGAGGTGTAAAAGTCTAGTTTTCTCTAAGACCACTTGAATTACATTATGCTGAAAGCTTATTGTAGAATACTGTTCAACGATGCCAGAAACAATGCTGTACCTGGTTTGGGTAAATACGGCAATACTACAATTTAAAAAGACTCTATCACTTACTGAATCTCATACAGCAGCACTCAGTTTGGAGTCACCTGTTATTTTGGTGGGTTTTTTTCTGTCCCTCAATAATTTTAACATAGATTAAAACAGATTAATCAGACACCAAATGTGCTATTTTCATTTGTAATATTTTGGGATCTAAAAGTAGAATAATTAAATGATTAAAACTTAAACATTAGTTGATCTCCCCACAGTATTGCATGACAGGAGAGAACAATTTATCTAAATATTACTGAGGTCACATTTTGGCAAATGCAACATCAAAATCACAGGAGGTGAAATGTTTTGATAGAGGTGGAATGTGTCACAGCCTACTATTATAAATGAAGCATTGTGGTGCTACAGAAAGTCCAGTATGTTCAGGTAATCTCATATATTGATTTACCAGTGTTTGAGGTAAGCTACTGTGAGAGAGCCAGCCAGCCAGCGGACTCATTAAACTGTTCAGGAGATTTATTGATAGCTTGATACAATTTTCTCAGAAATACATCTAAAGTCAGTGTAAAACAAACTGCAATAATAATAATAACAATAATAACAATTTGTATGAATTGGCCTTACATGTGGAAAACATATCAAACAGCATTAACATTACCAGGCTGCAGACTGTGCCAATTAAAAAAACTAAAAAAAAAGACACATGCAACTTTAAACAAAAATCTCTCACTCCCGCTCATTCACTCAGTCATTCGATGTCACTCATTATGTCACGTTCATACAGCCTGTTTGTCTCTCATTGGATGCCCGTCCTTGTTCGACAGTGAAATGGCAATTTGACTGCAGCAGAGAGCGAGAGACACACAGAAGGGAGCGATGAAAACATTCACAGCACACATGCACAAGGACCGCAGGCATGGGAGGAAGGTGTAGCTCAGCTGTATGCAAGGCACCACAAACCTAGAAGGAGAGAGGGAGACAGAGTTATTGAACGACACAGCAGAGAAGATGGACAGATCCATTAGGTGAGAAAAAAGATGTCCCTTTGTAAACATTTAGGAGGGGGAATCAAAGTGAAGCCCTTGCTATCAATGGTCAGGTAACGATGAGTAACTTCTGTGATATGCTGCTTCTGAAGTTTGAGTTGATTGTGTGTGCATGTTAGCACTTATATAACAGCTTTCACTGTGTTTTAAGTGACAAAACCCTGCGCACAATATAGCCTCTTTGCAATACAAGCAGCAGGCAGATTTGTAAACCATACACACACCAAAGAGCTAATCTTAAAAAAAAAAAGATCTTTATCATTGAAAGGAGCCTTGGGCTATTTCACCTCTCCTGTATGACTAGCTTAGCTCAGCAGAGCGACTTGAAACATGGGAAAAGCGGGTGGCCTCACCCTATCCAACAATAACAAAAGCAGACTGCTAGCACCTCTCAAGCTCATTAATTAACACTTGCTCTCAGGTCTTGTTTGTTCAAGCTGTATAAAAACCAAAGTGTGAAAACAACACGTGGTTTGGGTGTTACTCCTGCTTGACTGGGCTCAGTGAGTTTCTGGAAATCTTATTTTGGGTCATTGCAAGTATGATGATTATATTAAAGTCTCATGTTTTAAACCCCCTAAAATCCCCCCATTGCCTGTGGAGTCCTGAACCAAAGGGTCAAGCAACAGCTCCAAACCCTCAAGAGATCACAATGTTTCCACAGATTTTGCTTTTATTCTCACGGCTTATAGTTTTACCTTTTCAGACCTAGAACTGCAAAAAATATTTAATGATTCAACTAGTCAGCTGACAGAAAATTATTTGGCTTCCAGGGATCATCTCAGACACAAATGTGTATGCCTATGTGGCATATTTTTCTTGCACCAGCATACCAGACATGTAGACAGGCGAGAACAGCCAAGAAAATACCACAAAGGAAAGCGAAGGGCACGGCAAACAGCAAGGAGAGGCAGCGGTACGTCCAAATACGAGTCCCCTCGAAGCCAACGACACTGTAAAGCCATACTTGGTCTATGCTACGAGGTGTGGCGGGCTCCGCCAGCACGTCGCTAACCTCCACCTACAGTACAGACAAGGAACAAGGGAGTGGGGGGTACAAGCCAAGTCAAGTCAGTTCACTTTGAGAGCAGATTAAATAAACAAGTGTTGACTGATGTGCTTTGCAGCTTCAGGTGAGAGAGGGATTTCCAACTGACAGAATTAAAAATTACACCCAGATTTCTGGCATGTGTGCAGACATTTGAAGAAAGAGGTCCAAGTTGGAGAAAATATTTTGGCTATCCAGCATTTGACATCTCCAAGACAAATTAGAAGTGATATATGGCTGAAGGAGAAGGGGTGTTATATTTTCTAAAAATATATGTGTGTATGCGTCTTTACATATATATGTGTGTGTGTATATATATACACACACACACACACACACACACACACACACACACACACACACAAAACAAGGGACAGAATGAAGGAACGAATGAAGAACACAGTTAGAGCTGAAGAATGTCCACAATTTCCAGACACTCAGTGAAACCATGATGGGTGACGTAGATTCATAGAGAGAGGAAAAGGGAAAGAAAACCTTGAGGTGCTGGTTGATACCATAAGGGTCCCTGTTGACAGAACAGGTGGCTGTGGGCGTAGCAGGGGCTGTGGGAGGGGTCGGAGGCTTGGGCGCTGGCGTCGGGGCTTTGGATGCAAACTCTGGAGGAGGAGGAGGAGTGTTTATTTGTTCCTCTCCTCCATTGTCCTCATCACTGTCATCGTCGATCTTACACTCCACCAGACAGTCGTCGCTCACCATCATCATCCTCACTGAGGGAAGAGGAGCATGCTTGTTTTCACGTGGATGATGATAGATGAACACACAGATAAACAAACATGTGGGGATACCTGCAGTCATCCTCTTCTGATCTTGTATGATATTAACATGCACACATTTATGCTGTAAACCAATGCACACGCACACACACACACACACACACACACACACAACACACACACACACACACACACACATACACGGACGCACACTCTCACACAGAAATACACTCCTGCTGCAGATTGCAGGCATGTAGAGTGTAACAGCGAGCTGAGCACTGGCACTACCACCTGTTCTTTAGCCCCCAAAAAGGAAGCCATACCAAAATCTGTAAATAGCAGTGGGTAATAATAAAGTGATGTTTTTCAAATGAAGATAATCATTCTGCATCAGCCGTCTTTGCAAGATTGCTTTCAGATTAAGCAAGATTAAGTTTTGATTAAAGACTTTTAATCACCTTGCATGTATCGGATATGATACAGTTTGAAACAGGTGCTGCGAGGTGCCAAACTGCAGGAACTCATATTCTCATTGATGAATCATCGTAGCAGATCCACGACAGGGACAGCAGCAGCAGAAATGATGAATCAGGTCTGACTTACCTTGCTTAAAGTGCTGTCTTAATCCTGTGTCAGTGACCCCTTGCAGAGAGACGGGCCAGGGGAGCCCTGAAGAGAGTGCTAATCTAAAATGTCAATGAGATCAGTTCAGCCTTGTAATCACAATGTCCATGGCGATCTGGCATGAGGACTCAGACAGACACATACAGTGTTTGACACTGACTTAGAGCAGCAGAAGTGCTAATGTGGTACAGTGCTGCTACTCCTTGTGTGTGTGTTGGGTGGCTGTGGTAAGGAGTTATTTTAGGAGAAGTGGATGGGCCTAAAAGATCATGTTGCAGCACTTGGGTGTCGTTGTAACACAGAAACTGAAACAATGAAACACACAAACATACACACAGATAATGCAAGAAGCATCTAAATTCATCAAGAGAGTGAATCCTTGCATTGTACGCAGTGATAAGTCAGAATAAAGCAGTGGTAGATTTAAGCACTATTACATGTGATGGCAGGAGGTTTTGACAGTGTGGCATAGGAGCACTGTGGGTGGGAGCAGAAATAACCGAGACTTAGATTTAGATTTATTTGTTCTTCTGTAAGGAAAACTGTTTCCACCATCTGTTCAACCTCAGAGTGCACAAATACATCAAACAGGACAGAATACATCAAATTTGACAAGACGTGGTATGTTACTGTACTGAACTAGAAAGCAAACATACCATGAAGTCCTGCCTGGTTTGTAGCAGGCATTGGGTCATCTGTCCCTCAGTCTTCATCTGTCTGTCCAGTTTCTGTCTCATCTTTCTCACCCAGCTCTTCAACCCTCACATTTAGTGTTTCTCCATCTCCCTTTTCTTTTTCTCTCATGTCCTCATTTCCTGTCTCTGTCCATTTGTTTCACATGTCTCTCCTTCCAGCCTCTCACTCTGTTCTCTCCTGTTTCGCTCCTGTTTTAAAGCTATAGTCCCCACAAGATACCAAAATCCATTCTTTGAACCTTCAAGCTTTACATTCCCTAAACCAGAGATTCCCAACCTTTTTGCCTTATGACCCTTTATAACAAAACTATGTCTATTTGTGACTGCTTGGCCTTGCCACAGGTTGCATTTCATGTCTGTGAGCTGCCCCTCTGAGGCTGTTTCATTTGAA
The DNA here is from genome assembly GCF_039877785.1 of Chaetodon trifascialis. Lineage (NCBI taxonomy): Eukaryota > Metazoa > Chordata > Actinopteri > Chaetodontiformes > Chaetodontidae > Chaetodon > Chaetodon trifascialis. Next base: position 23,881,111 of record NC_092063.1, read on the forward strand.
GAGCTTGTAAAAGCATGAAATGGGAAAATGTTCCATTATTTTGTAATAAAATAAAGATTAGATAAAGATCAGGCAAAATGTCTTTATTTTCTTATTCTCAATCTTGTTAATGATATTGGGTCCCCTTAAATTTTCAAAGGGTACTGACACCCAGGGTGGGAATCACTACCTAAACATTATCAGCTCAGACATGACAAAGCAACAACTTTGGTCTAACACTGCAGCTGCAGCTCATTGATATTAATGACACTCAGGATGCCGTGAACAGCATTGTGTTCCAAACCACGTCTAATGATGAACTGAAGGTTTGCAAAATGAGTTACAGAAAAGAGTCCACCAGCTGTATTGTAGCAGGCAACTGAACTTGGAAACGATTATGCACATGCACAGGCTCTGATTATTGAATCCAGTCGCATATTACATTCATTACTGATGCGGGTTTGGTTTGAAGCTCCGACTTGACCTCAGATGCAGCAGCACTTTGGGCTGACTCGCTGAGTGAATGTGACTGCGTAAATTAGGCACAGTGCTGTCTAACTATATATTTCCTACAGTATTTCATTGCTCTGGACAGCTTGGACACACAGTGACGACTGAATACTGCATTATTTTACCATTACAGTTTTAGGAGCTGGTAAGCTTTGGGGGCAACCCTCATAGCAGATGCAGTTTAATACACCGACAACCCCTTAATCATTCATCACTTTATCATCTTTATTGTATTCATATCTTTTTAATCACATATACAGTTGGACACAGTAAATTTAGTGACATCATCAAACAGTGATCCAGAATAACAGGGTGTTTTAATCATAGAAGCAGAATCAATGAAAGAAGGAATCTACTTCTATTTTTCCAATACTGAAACACAACAGAGTGGAGATGCCATATGTAAAAACATTTCAAATGCTTTTGGAGTCAAAGTAATTGTACACCGCACTGCAAAAATCTCAAAACACACCTTTGAGTGGGAACTGTGGATGGTGCTAGTTATAGTCAGGGGGGCCAAAATGTGTGGATGAATGAGACATGAATATCGACCGCGGCTCCAAAATGTCGCAGTTGCATTCACAGTTTAAGTCAGAGGAAGTCACTGAATCCTCTATGGGGGGCCATTTTGGCTCTTGAGGCTAGGGCACAGATTCCAGTTGAAGAGAAAGTCAACCAAAGCCCTGAGTGAGAAACCTTTACTTATTCCTTCGAAGCCAAACCTGAGTTAGCCCGTCTCTAACTCTGCAAAAGCCCTGAGTTTTGGCCTGTGTATCAGGCCATGTATCACATATGAAGGGGAATGTGTTTTCTATCTTGTCTGCGTGTGCTTGTGTGTGTGTGTGTGTGTGTGTGTGTGTGTGTGTGTGTGTGTGTGTGTGTGTGTTGACGCTGCATGCTGATAAAAAGTACTCACTGTTTACAATTTTCCCAACTAACATCTGTGGAGCCCCAAGATGTTGTACATGAAATAAATAAATATAAATATTCACAAGAATAAATTTTGTAAATAAAACAATAATTTGTGAAATTATTTAAGAAATTATTCAAACTAAATGCATTATGAAATGTGTTCATCACTTATTACGAAAATAAGTGATGAAGTAACACAGGTTTGGAGGGCTTTTATTTTATAATTTCACATTTCATGACAGTGATGTAGTCACTGCCCTCTCACCTTTCATATGCATACTGCAATAAAAATTGCTGGCATATTTGAAAAAAAAAAGTTTGTAGCCTCTGGGACAACTCCGAGACATAACACGAACGCCAGGTTGCAGGGAATTTTTCATTGCAATACCACAAGTGGCCCTGGGGAAAAACTGGAAGCAAGACTGAGTGGCAGCGGCGTATCTGGCTCTAATAAACATCCATAACTCCCTGACACTCAAGCCAGCAAACTCAACAACTGCTATCACATTTAGCCAATTAGCTCCTGCTAGCTAGAGCAACCACAATGTCAAAGTAATTCTGATTGAACTGTCGAGCCGCTACTGTAAATAAACACAGACACTAACATCTCCTGTTATTCACTTGAGCTTGGCTAATTACTCAGTCTCAAAGTGAAGAGACAATGTTAACGGCAGAAACTAGGCTAACTTTGGCAAATGTAAGCCGGTGAATTCAGAATTACTTCTGCCACATTTTGATTCTAAAGAGGTTTTTCAGAGACAGACACACAACTCTGTGAAGAACAAAAAGACAGACAGACTTTCTCTGCTATCACCCGAGCCAACGGGAGCTTGCTAACAGTGCTAATGCAGGCTCTTCATTTTGATGCTTCAACCCTGGTTCCAGAAAAGTTGGGACGTTGCATAAAACACACATGAAGCAGAATGTCAGAATTTGCTAATCCTTTTTGACATATACTCAATTGAAAACAGCACAAAGACAATATATTTAATGTTTGACCTCATCAGCTTCATTGATTTTTGTAAATATCTTATTATTATATAAATGTTTATTCTGAGTTTGATGCAGCAACACGGTTCAAACAAGTTGTGACAGGAGCAGCTAAAGACTGGAAAAGATGTGGAACGCTCCAAAAACACCTGTTTAGAACATTCCACAGGTAAACAGGTTGATTGTAACAGGTGATAGTATCATGGTTGGGTATGAAAGGGGCATCCTGGAAAGGCTCAGTCATTCACAAGCAATGATGGAGAAAGTTTCACCACTTTGTGAAAAAACACATGGGCAAAGAGTCCAGCAGTTTAAGAACAATATTTCTCAATGTGCAGTTGCAAGGAATTTAGAGGATTCACCATCAACAATCCATAATATCAAAAAATAAGTCTCTGGCTGGAAACCAGTACTGAATACCTGTGACCTTCGATTTCTCAGGCTGCACTGCATTAAAAACCAACATGACTGTTTAAAGGACATTACTACGTGGGCTCAGGAACACTTTACTGATCTGAGATGGACTGACACAAAGTGGAAAAGTGTGCTGTTATCTGATGACTCCGTGTTTCAAATTATTTTTGGAAATCATAGATGTCCAGTGTAAAGAGAAAAAGGAGCATCCAGATTATAAACAGTGCAAAGTTCAAAAGCCTGCATCTGTGATAGTATGGGGTTTGTGTTCGTGCCCATGGCGTGGGTAACGTGCACCTCTGTAAAGGCACTGTTAATGCTTTGGAGCAACACGTTTTGGAGCAACATATGCTGCAATCTACACATCTTTTCCAGGGATGTTCCTGCTTATTTCAGCACAACAATGCAAAGCCGTATTCTGCACATTAGAGTTCAAGTATTAGACTGACCCGCCTGAAGTCCAGACATGTCTCCCATTGAAAATGTGTGGCACATTATGAAGTGCAAAATGCAACAATGGACATCAAGGACTGTTCAGCCACTGAAGTCGTATATTGAGGAATAATGGGAGAGAATTTCACTTTCAAAACTTCAACAATCAGTGTTCTCAGTTTTCAAAAACTTCCTGAATGTTAAAAGAAAAGGTGAAACTGTTCCAACATGTTGCAAGCATCAAATTCAGAATGTGTGTATGTTTACAGAAACCAATAAAGTTTTTTACAGATTGAACATTAAATATCTTGTCTTTTGTACTGTAATCAATTCAACATAGGTCAGAAATGTTTTGCTTTTTTTTTTTTTTTTTTTTTTTTTTACATTTTACACAGTGTCCAAAATGTTGCAAATAAGGCTCTTGGCATTTGGCCATTTAGGTAGGCAGCATGAAAAGCCTGGTTAAGATAAGGCTTAAGATCCAGAAAGCAGCAGACTAGTTTGTAGAGCCAGAATCACTTCAACATTGTTGTTGCTCTAGCTAGCAGGAGCAAACTGGCTAATCTTGTAGCAGTTGATGAGTTTGTTAGAATGGCATGTGATTGGCTGAAAGGTGAGGGGTGGTGACTTCACCACTGTCATGAAAAGTGACATCATGAAATAAAACTGGACATGAAATAAAAGTGTCATTGGGGAAAATGTCTTTATCAAACAAAGTCTTTGAAAAAAGGGAAAAAATATGCTGTCATGAAAATGAATGATCAAATAACATTTCAAAATAATGATCTGAGTTTTAACAATTTCTTCAATTATTTCATAAAATGTTCCAACTTTCCTAGATCACATTATGTTTTTAAACATAATATGCACAGTTCAAACCTATCAGGTCGTTTTCAAGTGAAATAAATGAAATGTGAAGGCACTCAGGCCCCAGATCAGTTCTGTTTTTTTTAAAAGAAAGCAAACATTAGAAGGGCAAGCCACTAGGGGGCAGCTTGAGTCTTTAGCTGTTGTATCATGGCAACCACTTTAAAAAGTCTGGTGATATCACTGGCGATGTCACATCCCTGATTCTCCAAAAATTGAATGTCTGGAGAACAAAAACAGACCAAAACATAAAAAGACCAAAAACAGCTGGAAAACAGACACACTGGACGTACAGTAACACGGCACAGAGACTAGTGGCACTATGAGATGGCAGAGATGCAAATATTATACATGTGTCAAAAAAATAAATCAAGATCTTCACCAAATATCATCGGCATCAGCATAATCATCATTGTCAGATAACAAATCATTAATTCCAGTCATCCTCTCCTCGTCCTCTTAGTCCACCGGTCTGAAAAGGGCCCGTCCTCTGAGGCCGAATCCTACTTTTTTGGCAGCGGGGGCAGCTTGAGGAAGAGAGGAAGAGGAGGAGGAAGAGGAAGAGGGTGCAGGAGCAGCAGGGGTGGCGAGGGCGGACTGCTGCACGGGAGGCTGGCGAGACAGGAGCTCCTTGAACACCGAGTTCATCTGACGGCTGATCATCTCCTGGGAAACGGAGAGGAGACGCAACACAGCAGGGGAGACAGAGAGAGAGATGTGGAAGGTCATGAAAATGTGACCTCGGCGAGCCTCGTTCAGTAGAGTCTGACCCTGATGACACCTCCCACGGAACAAAAGACGCCGTCCCACTTCTCAGCTGCACAAGATGCTGCATTGATTTTGCAGTTGGGTTCACCCAGAAGGTGACTGGTTAGACTGATATCAGGTGAGTGTGGCCAGATTATTGAGATCATTCCTCATGAATGTTCCTGGATGACTGTTGCATTTTGACAGCTAATATCATATGAAAAGTGCTCCTTCATCGCTGGGGGACATGATGGCCATGGCTAATCCTGGCCTGATGTCAAGGTATGCTCTTACTACCAGTTCATTGACATTCTGCAGGTCAGTTTCATTAAGTAAGGCTGAAGGTGACATGCTAAGCTCTTACCTTTAAACACCAAAAATCATGTGATGTGTTAATCACATGGCATCAGTTCTGAGAATACACAGACCTCATATTAGCATGTGGCAGTGCTTCTTACTCTGCGTGCACATCACTGATTCAATGCAATGTGTGTCTCTACTTTAACAGCATTACCCTGCCCAACAGCTCTGCAACATACTTCATCACAACTGCTATACTCAAATGTAAGGAAGTAGAAGAAGAGAACAATGTAATTTCTTTGAAGATGTCACAATCCAGCAGATGGCGGCGATGCAACACTTATGGATGCCAACCACTATTAAACTCAGAGAGGAAGAGGAAGACTGCAGTCTCTGTCGTTGGTCATCAATAAACATTTCCAGTCTACACATTTCATGTCATCACTTTTGACCCAATGAAGTAACCTACTGTTAGAGATGTCCAGAAACAGCAGACGTCAAGCAGCTTCTGACAAAGACACATCAAACCAAGCCCAGAAGAAGAGACTTCTCTTTCAAAAGTGGCTCAGTGATTTCCTGTGGCTTAACGGTAACAGTGAGCACACTGAAATGTGGTGCCAGATATGTCGTTCACATCCACATCCATCAGACAAAACTGGTTTCTTTTAGGTTCAAAGACTTTCCGTCATGCATTACTTGATAAAAATGAAAAGAGAAAAGAGCCCAGCGGCCCAGCAACTCTCCAGTGTTGGCAATGCTCAAACAGCCCTCCCGGCAGCACCATGCCTTTACCAAAGTCTGTTAGATCACATTTTAAACCCAATCTTATATAAGTACACAAATGCAAATTAATTTCTTTTGCATTTGTCTGTTTATTCACTAACCCAAATACAAATAGGACAGATGGGAGATTTCTGCAGAGGCAATGCCTGTTTTTGTGTTGCAAAGTTAGCTAAGCTGCCGTCAGTGGAAACTGACAGTATGCACGAATCGTTGTTAGAAGAGAATAAGCAATTCAATACAATAAGCCTGATTAGATCCATTTCCTTCCAAACTGAGGTTATTGTATCATAGGTGTATCCGTAGCCCTTGAAACCAAACACAGCAGGATGTAGATTCGGCAGCATCAGCACATTCAACCAGAGCAACCTTAACTAGCTATTTAGCAAGCAGGTCTTTTGAGCAAGGCAGGTTGATATGAGCTGCTGGTTGTGTGCAAACCAGGTTTGCTACAACAGGACTTCAGCGTCAGCTAATCAGGCACTAATGTTAGTTCACAAGCGGATTATATAAACGTCACACCTGAGGCCTGTTCCAAGAAGCAGGTAGTAGTTTTTGCATGAATCCACATTCTGGGTTACATTCAGCAGAGTGGTGTAGAAAATGGATTTAATGTGTTGTTTGGGATAGAGCCTAAATGTGTTACTAGCATCCTCGGGAATAAAAAAAAACCTTACAGAATTTGATTGAGTCAACTGAATTCTAAGTAGGTCGACAGAATTAACAGTCTGACTGCCTCACAGGTGTGATATGTCAGCCTGAGTCCTCTGTCCTTTTTATTTGTGACGGCAGGATGAACTAACCTTGTCCACTGTTGTTCTTTCTGCCTGACCAAATGGAGGTCTGTCTGTGGGTCTGAAGCCGCCCTGCCTCACAGTGTCCAAAGTGTGTCTTCGCTCCTGAGACCTAATAGGCAAAAGGTAACAGATGTGAGACAAAACGTAACTGAGATAGAGATAACTGAAAGATAGATGCTGACTTTCTCTCCATCGTCTCCCACTATAAAGACTTCTTGACAATAGCTGCCATATCAGAACATCCTACCTGTCAAATTTAAGTCAGAAATCAAATGAAGACTGGTTTCTTTTTACTGTAATTATTCCTCTTCCAAAGCTAAATCAGCACATGCAAAGATCAGCACGCCATCCTGTCAGTGCTTCACTATGCTGATGCTGTGTACTTGAGTGTTTGTAAGTGTTTTTCATTAGCTCATATGTATGCTATGCATACCATTAAATGCTGCCATTCAAACCTGCAGTAACTGATTTTTTGATCACTGGGGCCAGCAAAAACAAGCCGTGAATACAACACTGACATATTAACAACTTAGAGCTGATTCAGTTGATATGGTGAACATCCAACAGACAGAGCAACACAAACATTCATCTGGAGTTGAGTTCCTGTCCATCCAATGAATGTTAGTCCGATATTCACTCTCCTCTTAACTCATTTGGTCTCTACCAACTCCTGAGGGAAATATCTGGCTATTTATTAACTAAATGTTTGACTGTGCTCACCAGCTAGTTGCTAGCTTTGTCTGCTGTTTGGTGCTGGACATGTAGTGCACAGTGGCTTTTTATTGCTTTTTCAAACAAAGCAACACTGATCAGAGCAACGAGAGTGAACCAAAGCAGTGAACTGAAAGACATTGAACAGCTACATACAGCTGAGCAGACTTCAGGTGGTAGGTGATAATTCTCAGTCTGTGGGTTTGTCATGTGACTCCTTTCACATCCACTTTGTCATGTGATTCACCTCTATCCACTGTTAATATAAACAAAATGACTGGAGCAGCTTTAAAGTAAGTTGATAGTAATGTTAGTTTTTTCCTTTTTAGTGTTTCTACATGGATGAGATTTATCATTTATACCTGAAGCGGCTGTATTTGATTGATGAGTCACGCATTTTCATATGTTATACAGCACATGCATACAGCATGCATTGTATCTGAGCAGTGTCTTACACTGGCAGGTGTCGTGTGGCAGGGGAGGTTGGCGGCTTTCGATTGGGGCTCCCCTCACTTCCTCTCTGTCTCCCAGGCAACGAGGCACTGTCGCTGTTCACCCGCATCCTGTCAAGACGTGCACAGAAACTTTGTAACTCTGCTTTGGGTGCATTCATGTGCAATAATGTGGAAATGAGTATTTCTGTCTCTGTGTGTGTGTTGGTTTTGCTGTCTACATCATGTGTTTGTTGGTGCGGATGCATTCATACACTGCAGTGTGTTTTCAAGTATGTGCGTGCAACGTGCGTGCGTGCGTGCGTGTGTGCGTACCGGGTTGTGTTCTCCGTCTGTGGATCTTCTGCTGTCAGGTTTCCAGTGCTGCCTCCTCCTCCTTCCTCTCTTTTCCCTCGCTCTGACCTGAGGGAGGAGAGGAGGAGAGAGATATATAAAGCTTATCTTTCACTTTGAAAAGTACAACCAGTACAAGTTTAAATATGAAATGAAGTTTGAGTTGCTAAATAATTGTGGGAGGCAGCAGAAGCAGGAGTAAAATTAAGTGTGACCAGATTTTTTTTTACATGGAATCTTTTCTAAAAAATAAGAAATATGCGGTGGGTTGACAAAAACTCCTTAAAGAAAAACACAATGCAGCAGCTCTACAGAAACGCTATGTCTGTAATGTAAATTTGTTTATTCAGTCTGTGTTCATTTAAATTTATGGAAATGTTTGAGGGTATGGCTTGTGGTGGTGTTATATCATACAATATATATAATAAGATATTTCTGTTAACACATGCCTTTCGCACCACCTGTACTTTATCTGTACAGCCACTGTAATTACTATGCATGAGATAACTGTGGAATGGTATATGAATTAGACATGCAGTTTAAACACCCACACACACAAGTACAGAATAGAAAATTGATGTTCAAATACTTTTCAGGGAGTGTTTAAGCCAGTGCTTCCAAAACATTTTAAAACTATGGCACCTGTTTAATGGGATTTTTCTTTTTCATGGCACACAACCACAACATGGACTCTTTTTTGGGGGGCTGGCTCTGTGTCTGACTGTGCTGAGGTCTGAGATGTGGGAACTCTTTTAAAATTATTGTTCCTTACAAGCTTAGCTTAGCATGAAGACAGGAGACAGGGAGCAGGGGGCAGCTAGCCTGGCTCTCTCCAAAGATGACAAAATCCACCTTCAAACACATGCTCACTAATTAAGACGTTTTATCTTGTTTGTTTAATCCATACAAAGAATGAAGTGCTGTGTTTTCATGGGAGGTTAAAAAGTGTGGAGTCTTGTGGTCACTGTAAGGAAGTCCCTGCTCCTGGCCAAGAAATAGTCCTGCATATAAAATCACATTTACACCTCAGTCTTACCTTTGGGCAGAGGCAGGCCAGCTCTTTTGCAGTTGTTATTCTAAGCTAAGATAACCTCATCGTGCCTTGGCTCTAGCTTCATATTTAACAGTGAGAATGATAACTGCAAGTAAGAAAATGAGTAAAACATTATTAAATAGAAGTATTCATCAAAAATGGAAATTAGTCATTTTTGCTGTCCTTGGTAATTGCAAACAAATCGTGCCTGTCCTTGCAGCAGCACCTCGAGGTTCCATTGTGGTCACTTTTTTCAGGTTCACTGGTTCTGTATCGTATCACCAAATCTGACACTCCAGAAACAGTATTTGACTCATTTGGAAGACAAATTCAGCAAATTATAGGAGGCAAGACTCGCTGTCTCAAACCAGGATAGAGACCTCTGAGATCCATTTCAAGACCCACGTCTGTCATCAAGGAAGATCATCTTGGTAATGGTTGTGTACACGGTGGCAATGGTTGCCTGCGTGCTTCGGAAGTAGAAACGTCACTCACCCATCCAGCACGCTGATGTACTTGTGGGGGATGAGACCCTTAACACCTCCCACTTCACCTCTCCACCAATCACAGGAGGCCTTGCTGTGAAGGATGAGAAGCTCTCCTAGCTTGAAGGACAGCTCTGCTGGAGATCTCGCCACGTAGTCAAACATAGCCACTGCCTCCCACTCTGTACGCAAATGCAAACACACAGCACGGTTACAATCAGCTCAACGCTTTTCCTCATTAATCTTATCCAAAATCCGTATGATTCATGCATGCTGAGGAATCCTCATTTGAAATGGTTATTCAAAATGTAAATGTGGCTTGGTCTGTGGTACATTCATGTGAAGAATAGTAAGTGATGCATAGCCTATGTCTAATGGAAACTCTGCCAAGTGTGTGTGTGTGTGTTTCTGTACTGCATGAACTCACCGTCCTCACTCGGCAGATGCTCAGTTTCTCCGTCTCCCTCCTCTGTGATTGGTTCACTGCAGACGAGCAGAAAAAGAAAAGTCTGTGGTCATTCCCAGTTCCTCTTCTGTTCGACACACAGTCCGACTGTAACAGCACCAGCTTTCTTTGTGCAATTCCTCACTTTGCTTTTGCAATTTCACATCATACTGCTGTGACGTTTCTCACATGACCCTGAAACCTCTGTGTTCTACAGAAAGCACGGGACCAAATCACTGATAACGCTCTGTCAAATGTCAAAAATTATATTATAAAAATGCTCACAAAGTTTTATTGAATTCCCCAAGAGCGGGTATTAGAGGTCTCCATGGACACTGATGATAGGCTGGAGGCTTGTGTTCAATTTTAGTGAGCAATCAGCTTAATAGTATTAAGCAGTTTTTACACAAAGCATTGCAAGCTGCACAGAAATGCCTTTGGCATGGCATGAAATTCTGCTTCAAAAGGATGAGCCATGAAAAAGGAGCAAAGGGGGAAGCTGCTCTACATACTTGGAACCATCAGAGTCTTAAACTCTAACATGAGCAACACATCTCTGGAACGATGTGAGGCTGCTGCCCAGTCGTTCATTTACTACAAGTCGTCCAAGGACAGAAATAAGTGGAGATGAATTTTCAAAGCAAAGATGGCATCATGTTCAAACATAGATAATGGAAGCCATTTGAATCACATGTCCTGGTCACAGTGGATGAATTCAACCTTCCAAGCAGCAAGAGATTTACAGATGAGTCAGACATACAACGGAATACATCAATACATAATATAGAGCTAAATAATTACAGTTTGTGTTACAGAGTGTATGAACAAATAAAAAGCGTCCTGCTTTTCTTTGAATGCCCAATTAGTGAGTATCAGTTGATGAAATAAATGCATGCATTAAAAACAGCATTAGTTAGCTCACATTGTAAGCAGTAGCGTGTGAGCTAAAATGCTTCATAGCTAACACTGTATTGAATTTTATTGAACTGATTCATGGTAAGGAAAAATAAAGCATTTTAATTAATTATTTAACATAAATATGAATCACTGATGGATTCAGTTTTACTTTTGACTTGCCAAATAATTTCACTACATTTCATCAATTCTGGAGGCACAATTTATTCAAACTTATATTTTCAACAATCATATGTTGATGTTGCATTTCATCACAGCTAATAGCACATTTATATCAAAGACAGCCATCCCTCACCAGTACTCTTGCTCCAGAGTCATGTGCTTCTCGTAAACAGGGCCCGGCAGTTCTGATTGGCTGGGGAAGATGATGTCATGTTGCAGGATCATGGTTTTGACAAGATCATTGACCTGTGGCTGCCTAGCAACAGCGTCATCGGAATCCAACCCCCTAAGCAGGCTTGGACCGAAGCAAACGGCCAAGTTGTAGGGCTGCATCATGTTCTCATCACTGTACTGAGACACACTGAAAACACACGCACGCACACACACACACACACACACACACACACACACACACACACACACACACACACACACACACACACACACACACACACACACACACACACACACACACACACGCAATGAATTGTTATTTTGGGCATGGGCGTTGAGTTGTATGAACATAGTAAATATTACAGGTCATAGCATATCCCACACTGGGTGACGCTGTAGCTTACTGATTGAGGAAAGCGAAAAGGTAACGCAGCACGATGAGGAGCGGTCGTGGGAAGGTGGAGACAATTGCTTTAATCTGGGCAGCTTTCTCCATCACCCCCTCAATCTCTGATCATGACAAAGAGAAGGAGCGAGATGAGCTAAAGCAAAGATTCATCGATTATAAGAAGTTTGATGTGAAGCAGCTCCAGCTCCTCCGTGCCGCCAGCAGAAACTGTCAGACGCACAGATCACCTGCAATTCTGACTTCAAGAAATGTTGTGACAAGTACTTAAAGTACTGAGGGGAGCTGGCTGGGTGGATTTATTAGGCCACTGACAGGAAATCTAAGTATTTATGGTGTGTAAACAACCTGCAGGCAGGTTCACAACCTGGATTAGCTGTGCAAATTATGACTCAGAGTCTGTGTTTTGGAAAACAGAATACGCCTAAAGAAATAACAAGGAGACAGTGAGAGAGATAACAACAGAGAGCACACAAGAGATGAGACGTGCCAGTAGAGAGAGAAATTGCACCACCTTGCATCAACACTATGTGTATTTTTTACAAGTTACTTAATGTATGGAGCATCAGTAAAGTGCTAACTGCAGTGTAAGGTTACTAATAAAGCTGCAAAAACATGATCAAAATTAGCAGCTTTATTCAGGTGCAAAAATGTTTACCCACATTCTGCTGTACGAGAGGATGTGAGTCCGCTGAACTGGAGCAGAATAAACCATGTGATACAATAAATAACTGGAAGCAGTTGTGAAAGCATGATCTGAAAGCAGACCCACACAGACAGAGGGCTGTATAATATAATATAAAGGGGTCTTACGGACACAGTCCAGGAGCTGGGAGTAGCTGTCATAAGGGAAGAGAGGAGGCTCAAGGCCCCTGAAGTACAGCTTCAACACACCAGCCACAGAATCCAGGTCACACTCACTGTCTGACAGAGGATCGTCTCCTGCAGGGAGGACAACCGACGTGAGATCAATGTGTCCATGTAGCAACACAGGCTGGTGTACACTTTATCATGCAGAAACAAAACATATAGTTATACGCAGTGGGGTCAGGGAACAAAGGCAGGACAAAAAAAATAAATAAAATTGTGTTCCTCAGAATGTCTAATTATTGTAAATGATACATTACTAAGGAATCAGATTTTTGTGATTGTGATTAGCATTTTAGCCTTAGGCATCATAGCCATAATCATCATTAAAAAGAGGTAAAAATCTACAAATGACACCTATTATTCTTTTAAAAGAGACGAGTATGTTAACATGACCAATGTATTATGTTAATGTTAGAATTTAATCCATTAACAATAGGTTAAATGACTAAGGTGTCGCTCATACTGATGAACCTACAGAGAACTATCACCAACTCAACTCCAGGGAGCTTTTTCGCATCTTTCAGCTCATTGTTTTGGTACACTCTCATCTCTCTCACAGCATTGTTTTTAGCCACAGCACACAGCCATTTTCAATTGAAAAGTTTAAAAAAAGCTACTTGTCCAGCACTGAATGGCAGGCAAAGATAGCAGCTAGTTGGTGAACACGGTGGAGTGTTTAGCAGCTCAAATGCAATATTTGTCACATGACTTTTGTAATGCAACTTTAAATTAGCTTCTAATAAGGTCTTCATCACTGCTGAGCGTAGCACACTCTAAAGTTTACCCCTCAACCATTGAAGCAGAAGTCAGAAGTGTAGGACATGATCCCTCACTGGCCTTTCCAATTATGTTCACTGGCACCTTCGACCGAGCTAAAGGTGCTACTGCTACAAGAGCAGGCCAGAGGTTTGCACATTCACCACCTGTGCTCAGAGCTTCGCTGGCTTGTTCAGCTGAGCTTTTGCTTACTTTCTAAAGTTTGGGAGGTAATCACTCGATACACATTCATTCAGTGAAGAGTTTTAGAGAGGCTAAAAAATGTGAGGTGTGAAACATGGCTATTAGAATAATAATGGCTGTACTTTTCTCCATCTAAGCAAAATTTCCTGCAATACCAGAAGCTCATTTACCTCTCTCAAATGCATCTCTGATGAGGTTAACCTCCCTTTGAGATCCTGGAACTCTGAATATCCCCTCATGGTGGAGGCCTGACAGACAGACAGACAGACAGACAGACAGACAGACAGACAGACAGACAGACAGACACTGGCATTATATTGCATGTTCATAGATGCCTGATATTCCATACACAGGATAGCGCACACAAACAAATCTTCCACCTACTCGTTCTCACTGCCCAGAGCTGTCTCATCATGGCTCATTGCTATATCATAAAACTGACTCACCGTGAAGGTTTATGAAACGGATGCAGCTCTCAACCACCACAGGAATCTGCTGCCCAGAGCTCTAGATAAGACCGATGAGTAGCGATGGAGAGATGAGAGGAGAGTGTTAGAGTCAGGAGGAGAGAGCAGATGCAAAGATAAATTCAACATGGAAAATAACTGAGAGGAAAAGAGTGATTAAGCAGAGGAGAAGGGCCCCAAGAGCAAAGGAATAACGCTGAGTGAGTATTAAACTGACCAAGTGCTTTTTCATATGTTTTGATTGATGCAGGTAAAATGCATGAAATCAGTACCAGGGCTGTAACCAGAATTTTTGAAACACTGAGGTCATGAGTCAAAATCTTCTGAGACCACAAAATGAGTTTCTAAAATACTTCAATTATTTGGCTTTTTCACATTTTATTTATTGAACTATGCGCATTCTTTATGCTAACCTCAGATAATTGGCTCCATTTTATCTATTGTACAGGCATGAGAGCGGTATCGATCTTCTCATTCAACTATTGGCAAGAGAGCCAAGAAGCATATTTCCCAAAATGAATAATTATTCCTTGAAGTGCTTTGCTTTAGAATGCAAAGGATGCTAAACCCAAAATTCACACCCAAAAACCCACGTACATGACCCTCAGGGTCCTCAGTGGTAGCTACAGCCCTGGTCACTGTGGGAAAACACCACATGCATGCAGTACAGACGCAGTTAGAGATGGGGTTTAGTACCTGTGTCCGAGACATTCTCCTTCTTCTTCTGCACCAAGCCAAGCACGGCAGAGAAGAGACAGAGAAAAAGCACAGATTACAAAAGAAGGCAGAGCAAGAAATAAAGGGAATAAAGATTTGGAGGCAGTGGGAAGAGGCGCACATAAGCACAAATACTCTCAATAGAGGAGTCGAGAGAGGAGGCAGCAAAGAGGCCAGTGCATTTTAATCCTTTTCACAAGAGAGGAAGAGATAAAAGGGGGGAATGGATTGAAAGGAGAGAAAGCCAGCAATAAGCTATAAGCATGACCATACACATGAATGCAGCAGTGAGTACACTGGGGGGATGGACTGTCAGTGTGTGCACGTGCTGCAAGAATCCCCCACCAATTCTGCAACAGTGTGACAGGCTTTTCTGAATAATTTCCTTTGGAGGGTTAAACAGCACTGGAGCAAGCAAATAAAAACGAGACAAAAAAAGGTGTGTTTCAAAGGGACTTTCTGATTTGCACGTGTGTGTATGAGAAGGAGAGTGAGTGTTACCTGTATATAGGAGATTATGTCTGTGGTGAAGAGTGTGTGGCAGAATTGGGAAACAGGTCTGGACTTCCGAACACGCACTGAGCGAGCACATTGCATTCTGGGAAATATAATAAATAAAATGCTTAATGCCATTTTACCTGTGGGCAGTCATACTCAAGATCTAATGATGTCTGTTATTCGTTATTATTTGTTACTTTTTTTGTATTTCCCCCTTTCAAAAATCAGTAGGAAATGAACAAAAATTGGATTTTGGTTCAAATGGAGTTAATCTCTTTCCTCTCCTCCACATCCTCTCTGCTCTCTCCGTGTCTCTATGCCTCTCTCAGTCAAACTCTCTTTATTCTCGGCTGTGTAAATGCACTGTTTACCTGGAAGGGTCACTGTCAACAGCCTCAGCTGGAAGAAAGAGACAGAAAACAATGAAAGAGGAAGGTTTGGTTTAGGGCTGTGGTGCAAACAATTCGCAGCATTATTAAAGGCTGATTTTACAAGTCTGTTTACAGCTCTTTGGGAGTGCTCTTTGAGAGTGCTGCTGCATAAGTGAAAAAGTTGTGTAAAGCCTTTTGTGGCTCCAGAGGGAGCTGTGTGAAGCCTGATAAAAATCCTCAAATGATGTCACTTGAGGCAGCGTTGGTGGGGCTAAAGATTACAAATTTGAAAATGTCAAATGTGTGTGGAGGTGTGGAGTTAGACAGAAGTGAGCTAACCAGACCTCTGTAGCCAGCTCCTCATCTCTGCTTCAGACTCCAGGCTACTATCATAACACAGCTGGATGTCAGACTATCATTAGATCATATCTCTAGTTCTGCTGCATCGATTCTGATACAGTTTAAAAATTGTCCATTTTGAGTCCGACGATGTTAAAGCAGTGTAATGCTGAATCAGTGGAGCACTCGTTTAAACTTTTAAAAGTTTAACATGAAATTTCACAGCAGTCAAAGTTACCAGTGGCATCATTTGTACCAATCCTTCACAGGCTCGAACATTAGCAGCATTAGCAGACTTCCTGTCACCTAACACTGTAGTGCCAGAGTACCTTTCTGTATGGCATCTTGTAGAAGGTCATGTTTGGCTTGAAGTTTGGAGGTCAGAGAGCTGCTGGTGAGGAACTCCTTCACTTTCTGAGACAAAAAATGAAACAAAATGATTAAGTATTACAGTATTTTCCCCAACTGCTGAGGCAGTTTCCTACTGTCAAAAAATGCAATCAATCATCACACCAATTTATACAGTGCTGCATAGCATTTCATTTGTTCTCCAAAAGGCCAACTCACTCCCAACATTTAACTTGTGTCAAGAGTGAATAATTAATCAATGAGTGTATCATTGGCAAAAAAGTGACATTCCCCGCTATCACTGCTTCAGCTACGACAGTCTGCTGGTTGACAGTAGTGTGCCAGTATGACACAAGACACTGAAACTGGGTTTCTGTGTTTTGATAGATAAAATCATTTAATAGTGAAGTCAAATATCCCGTAGGGCCAACTGAAAAGTATCTATTAAAACGGAATGGTGTACCAAATGTTATACTGTACAAACACTGGCTTCAGAGTACATTTAATGTTTCTCGTGGTCAGGGTTCACCTTTTTGGTATGTCCTGTATTCACTGTAAGCTTTCACAGTGACCTTGCAGTAACAGTAAAGTGAAATGCTAGCACAAAAACATTTTAGCTAGTTCACAGCAAGGTCAGTGGAAAATATAATTGTGCAAATACATTTGAGAATAACGAGGAATGTAAGGAAACATTCTAACAAAATTAACTATGGATTTGAGTTCATACTGTGTGCCAAGCCGAGAAACCACAAGAAAATCATCCTTGTCAGGGTGAAAGTGTTTATTTACACTGTCAATGGACATTAGTGATCAGTCATGATTAATCTTATCTTATCTTATCTTATCTTATCTTATCTTATCTTATCTTATCTTATCTTATCTTATCTTATATAAAGACTGCTAAAAAGCATAAATCGTGTCAGCAGCCACAGTGATTGGACAGCTCCAGGTTTTGATGAAAGGACATTAACAGCATGATGAAATATACCCAGCAGTGATCAGTACTTTCACTTTTGGTAAATTTTGATGCTAATGCATTTGCACGTTTTTGCTGAGCACTGACTCTGCACCAGAGGGAATACTCACTTATGCTGTTCACAGAGACATGGCTAACTGCGCTAATGCCAGACTCCACTAAAGGGAAGGGAGGAGGGCTGGCAGTATTGTGCACCTCCCACCTGTGTGCAAACCAAACAACAACAACAGGCTGTCACATGCACAGTGAAAAGATGCTCCAGTGAGACCAATGTGGCCTTTGAAGGACCATTTTGACACAACTGTGTGGGAAATACTTTGTGATGCTCATGGGGAGGACACTGGCAGTCTCACACAATGTATAGTGGACTATATCAAGTTCTTTGTGAAGAATTCTCTACCCACCAGGAGTGCAAGGGTGTTTTTCAAACAACAAACCCTGAAGCACTCCTGATGTTAAGGCTTTCTCCCCAGGAAAAAAAAAAAGTGTGTTTAGGTCAGGAAATAAAGAAGAGGTGAAGAATGTACATGGGGAGCTGAGCTGAGGAGGATCAGGGAGGGAAGAACAGGAGGAAGATAGAGGATCAGTTGGAGCAGAAGAACATCAGTGGAGTCTGGAGGAGCCTTAACTATCTCTGGGTACAAGGAACCCATCTCTCAGCCTGTGGGGGACCAAAAAATGGGTGAATGATCAGAACTTTTTATTCAATAGATTTGCTGCTCCCCTGTCCAGTCCTTATTGCTGCAACCCCCATCATCTGCACCTTGTGTGTACTGCCCCACTTCCTCTACTGCCCCTTCCCACAACATTCAGCTCACAGCCAAGATCCACATCCACTGCATTTCCTCCAGCACACAGGCCCTCTGCTCCAATCTGTCCCTCACAACAAAGCAGGTGAAGAGAGAACTCAGGAGGATCAAAGTGAGATAGGCCGCAGGTCCAGATGGCATCTGGTCAGGGCTTCTCAGGCCTTGTGCAGGCTGATTGTGTGAGATAGTTGAGCACATTTTCAACCTGAGTCTGAAGCTGGGGAGAGTGCCAAAGCTGTGGAAAACATCCTGTACGGTAACAGAGCCAAACACTCTGCACCCCAAGGACCTCAACAGCTACAGGCCATCGGTACTGACGTCATACCTGATGAAGACCTGAAGAGGCTGGTGCTTGTCCATCTAAGCCTCCTGGTGAGCCCATCAATGGACCCACTACAGTTCACCTATCAACCTGGCATTGGGTTGGAGTACACAGGAGTGGGCCACCATCTCACAGCATGGATCATGGACTACTAGACCAATCTACCACAGAATCTGAGCATACAGCACTGTGAGTCCCACGTGGTTGTCTACACCATGGGCGTCTCATGACCTTCTACACTGCAGACCTCACACACATATCAGCTAACTGCCACTTGTAAAAATTCTTTGATGACTCTTTTGATGACTTTGACTTGATGACTGCAATTGTTGGCCTCATCACAGATGTTTAGGAGACTCAGAGGGTCTTGCAGTTTTGTTTTGTTTTTTTTTAACTTTGTGGTGGCATCTGCTATCTTCTATGGAGCAGCATCTTGACTACTGACAGGAAGAGACATAACAGACTGGTTAAGAGGGCCAGCTCTGGAGAACAATGACTAAGCTATTGTCTCTGATGGAGAACATGTCCCACCCCGTACAGGACACTCTGACAGTACTGAGCAGCTCCTTCAGTGACAGGCTGCTTCACCTGCGATGTGTGACTGAGTGATTCCTTCCTTCCTGCTGCTGTCAGACGTTAAACACTCAACACTGCTTCCAGTAGACCGCACACACACCCAAACCGATACACTGACTCGTGCAATATCATGTGTACAAAACGTGGCAACATCAATATTTCCTATGCGCAATAATGTGGATTCATCCATCGTCTGTTTTACTTATTATATTGTTTAATTATTTATCATATCTTGCTTTTCTACGATGCTTTTTACTGTTGCACCATCCCCTTTGCTGTTGTAACACTGCAAGATTCCCTGCTGCGGGTTTAATAAAAGATTACCTTATCTTTTACGGAAAATTTTGAATACATGGCTGGATTATTTATACCCTGTGGTACTGCTGCTTTCTTATAAGTAAAAGATCTGAGCACGTCTTCCACCACCACTGAAGACACTGTAACAACCCTGTATCCACCTCAAGACAAGTGCAATAACTCACTGTGAAATAGTAGGTCTCTGTCTCCTGCTGATTGGCTCGACGCTTGGCAAGGGTAAGTTTTGGTGCTGTGTTTCCCCCAGGGGGCTCGTGTGATAGGCTGCTGGGCACGTCAGGAGAGGGGTTACAGTCGCTTTCACACATGCTGTCCAGCAGGGCTGTGAGCGTGGCTTTAAGCGTTTTACTGACCTGAGAAAGGGAAAGGGATGCTTATTCGTTAATTCAGTCAATTGATCTCTTATTTTGTCAAAGTGATTTTAAAAGTTCATACTGTAAAGCTGCGCAGTGTCACTCACTCATCCAATGATTGTGAGACTGACGGACAGGCAGAGACAGACAGACAAACAGATCATTATGGAAACAGGCAATGAGAATAATAATCTGACCTCCTCTGTTTCTAAGGTAACGGCAGCAAGTCGAGACTGAAGCTGCTGGAACCTGGTCTCCAGCTCGTACCTCACCTGGCTCTCCGCACTCACCTCACACACCTAAAACACACAAACAATGCAAGGGTACATCAAGTTCAATCCAGTTGGATGTTGTTTGGAGAAAGAAATTATTAATTATTCTTGAGTCATTTTTTTGACTGGGTTTTTTTTATTTCACGTCAACCATTGTAGACTTTGTTGGCTGAAATGACAACAGTCACTAGCAGATTTTACCAGCTGTAGCTGTGAGCTAGTTAAAAACTCTCCAGCTGATTCATAGCAGAAAATGGGTCTTTATTAGAATCAGGTATCCATTTGAGTATTATTCACTGATGATTGCATAACATTCATCAATCAAATCAGATATAAAAATAACAAAAATATAAAAACAATAAGCCAGACAAACGGTAAGGGAGCATAGACTCTAGCCACGCCATAAGTACGCAATCAGCCTAATATGTTGCATAGGCTCCATCTACAGTGATGTCACCTGGTCTCCTTCATGTGGATGGTAGTTGAATCTGAATGGAAGGCAGAAGGCGGCATCATGTTGCTGTAGCAACGCATCTCTGTCTCCACCTTGGTCCAGGGAGGTCACGGCAGCCTCCAGCTGCTTGAGCCCCGTCTCCTCTGTCTTTTGGATGCGCCACCTACTGGTCAGGAAGCACCTCATCACCCTCTCCACTGACAGATGGAAACCCAGGTCACAGCACTGTGAGGAGGAAGGGAAGGAAAAAGATGGATGGAAGGAGGGGGTGAGTGAGGGAGGGAGGAAGGAAAAAAGCAGGAAGTAATGGGGATGGAAGGGAGGACAGACAGAACAACAGGAAATGATGAGGTGGGAAGGCAGTGATGGAGCAGGAAGGGAAATCAGGTGAAGACAAGGCAGAAAGAATAAAACATTATGTGGTGATTGTGGTGTGGGAGGAGGCTTTTTACTTTTTGACAGACAGTTCTTCAGAAATCCAAACTATTCTATTCTTTCTCCCCATTATATCTCAGCATTACATGCTATTTTCTTCGAAAATAACAGGAAATAGTGGCACAAAAGGATAACCCAAAACCACTGAATGTCTCATAAACATACAGTTACACAACAAAAAATGTGTGTTTCATACGTCGATGAGAGTGCTGACATCCTGCAGGTAGTACTTGTTCATGGCTGCATTGGCTGCTGCTAGGTTCAGTAGGTAATCATTACGAGCCTTGGTACACTTCAGCTGCGTCTCCTGCACTCTGCCATGTCTCTACGTACGCACGCACGCACATGCACGCACGCACGTGCACACACACACACACACACACACACACACACACACACACACACACACACACACACACACACACACACACACACACACAACAAGTATGAGAAGATATCATACGTACATAGGAACAAAAAGTCCCATGTGTTGATAAAAAGACAATACATTATAATACCATGTGCCCATGCTTATAAACAAGGCATACAGGACGTACACATTTACAGAACTGTCAAGGTTATACACCTAAACACACTTAGACAAACAACAGGAAACCACTTTGAGACTTCCTGTTCTCTCTTTCTTTCTCACACACACTCCTCTGACACACTCACTTTCTCCATTAATCGCTCCATCTTCTTGACGGAACTCCGCCTCTGCCCTCCTGATTGGCCAAGGCCGAGCTCAGCTGACTTGCCGGTGTGCCTCTCCTCCAACCGCTCGGCTTCCTTCAGTTTCCCCTCAGCTATCAGGCAGTCTGTGTGGTACTGGTTATATGTCTTCAGAGCCTTCATTTGCACACGTCACATAACGGATACTCCACATCAGCATTCTCAGTGTGAAGTAGTACATTATTTCGCATTAATATATGTAAGGACAACAAGATAAAATGCTCACCGTCTGCAGCTCAGTGGTGACCTTTAGCAACTCATCCTGCATCTGGATGCCAACTTCTTTGCTCTGAAATTTACACAAGAGTAGAAACATTTGACACTTTTGACTGCATAAGAATTGTCAGATGTCAGATGAGCTCCATGAGGAGACTGATATTACTTGTAGGGTACTTTTGAAGCTAGAGCCACCAGGCGGTTAGCTTAGCTTTGCAAAAATACTGGAAATGGGCAGAAACAGCTAGCCTAGTTCTGCCCAAAGTTCATAAATATACCTCAAGCACTTCTAAAGTCCACTAATTGACTTTCTTATATCACACTTAATTAGCAGAAAAACCCAAATGTAAAAACAAAAAGTTGTTCCTTGTTGGACTTTTGTATTAAATGCCTGACAGCCTCAGGGTGACAAGACTCCAGGGTGTCCCTGGGTCTCCCTGTTACATCAGAATCAATGCAGTTGAATTTTTTTGCAGATTAAACAAGCCAGACAAAACACGCGAATCAGTTAGATTTAGAGGTGCTGGTAGGTGGATTTTTGCACCTTTGGACAGAGTCAGGCTGCTGGTTGATCCTGCTGGTGACAGTGGTGTCAATCTTCTTGTTTAACTCTAGGCAAGAAAGCAAATAGTCCAAGAAGGTCAAGCTATTGCTTGAATCAAAAATGGACTTTCTGAAAATTCAAGTAAGTAAATGAATACACAAATAACACTATAAAAGGCCACTTTGCATTGTTAAGCTACTTTTCAATACTACATTTCTTAATAAACATAATACTTCATGTTCACTCTTATTCAGCCATTATCAATGTTATTCTTATTTTGTACATCTGCATAGAGCTACTTTGACCGTAACAAGCTAATAGGTTCTCGGTCTGCTTGGTGTGAGGCCTAACAACACCTCTTAGCTGCTCTGAAATGACTGTAGGGGCATAATTAGAATTCTGGTCACTTTTAAACTTCGAGAAGGTACAGAGTGTGTCTGACAAGCAGTAATTTGAGCAAGATGAGTCCGTGTATTTTAGAAAATGAATGAGACTGCAGATGCGACTGCGGTACCTAGATAACAGGACAAACAGGCCTACATGATGGGGCATTTCTAAGACTTCCATTGTGTTCGGTATGTGACAACTTAAATAGCTTATTTGGTGAGTCTGTTCACTTTTCAAGGCGGCAAATAACAACTGGGCTCATTTGAGTGTTGTGTTATATTACAAAATTAATCTGGCAGCACTGAAAAAAGTCTGGAGCTTATTGTTCTTACAGAAGATATAGCTGACAGAGTGGAGTGACATCAGTTCAGTGTAAAAGTGAAACGATATTTGTGTGGTGATGAGCTTGTTCTGCTTCATTGCTGCAGATATTGAGAGTCTGTAGAAAACTGCTGAAATGAACACGCAATTTAAAAAAAGGGGGACTTAAGTATGACATTTAAGAAAATAGCAACCTTATTTTAATGGTTTTGTTTCTGTTGGTAATGATCATTTTTTACTCTGATACAGTATCTTGAGCACAAAAACTCTGTCAGATGCAACTGTACAGCTATACATAGGTACAAATAGGTACATACACTAAGGGTAAGGGCTAGGCTGCAAAATGTCCTTGTCATTTACGACAATGGACGGCTTTCCATCTGCACCCAGGTCAAAAAGTAATATACTTTAGTGTCTTAGAGTATAGAAATGTCATTACAAGGGCACTTTTACTTTCACTTAATTGTAAGCATATTTAAGAATATTTCCAACACATTGGTGATATAATACAATATATATAGTATAATATTTTTTCACCTGTGTCTTCCTAGTTTCAGAAAATATGCTGTTCAAACTGCACCTAGCAGCATATCTCTATATCTCAGTGCTGAATATGATCACTAACCTGGACCATTTGCTCAGAGGAATGATGACCTTCAAAATAAGACTCAGCATGTATAAACAAGAATTTGGATTTGAATGGATTATTTGCACACTGGGCCGGGAGGACTTGGCACTGTACCTTTCACTGTAAGTCTTGGATGTCTCCAGTATTCTGCATGCATGTGACCTAACACCAAACATCCACTCACCCGTTTGTGCAGACGGTGTGTATCCTCCGTACTGTGTGTCAACCGCTGCGTGAGTGTGTTGCAGCAGGTGTCACCCAGTGCTGCATGTTCCCGGCTCTCCAGACGAGTCTGAGTCAGCAAAACTGACCAGACCTGACACACAGACTGACCCCACTGCTCCTTCCTGGAGAAAACAGACATGCTTACTGAGATGTGGCCTAACGAAA
The DNA here is from genome assembly GCF_039877785.1 of Chaetodon trifascialis. Classification (NCBI taxonomy): domain Eukaryota; kingdom Metazoa; phylum Chordata; class Actinopteri; order Chaetodontiformes; family Chaetodontidae; genus Chaetodon; species Chaetodon trifascialis. The sequence continues at coordinate 23,905,255 of NC_092063.1, forward strand.
CACCCTGGAATCAGAATGGAGAATTAGAAGAGGTACATGTGCACTCCCACGCTGTATTCACACTTACTTCTTAGTCTTGTGGGTAAATCTCTCGGTGAGTTTGTCGAGGGCTCGCGCATATTCTGCTTCGATGTCGCCTCTGCGCCGGAGAAACTCAGAGAGGTCCGAGAGCTGCTGCTGTTTCACCTCCACCTGAGAGTCTAAAATCTTGATCTGGTCTGTCAGTTGGGCCCGCAGGTCTGACACACACACAGACAGACAGAGATGGACAGAGAGAGCGAGAGACAGAGAGAGAGAGAGAGAGAGAGAGAGAGAGAGAGAGAGAGAGAGAGAGAGGGAGATAGAGAGAGAGAGAGAGAGAGAGAGAGAGAGAGAGAGAGAGAGACAGAGACAGGGACAGAGACAGGGACAGAGAGAGAAAGACAGATAGAAGACAGCAACTTAAGTCAATAGATGCTTCTAATCCTAGACACATACTGGCATATGCAAACTCCATGAGAACACATATACAGACATACATGGATGAGCACAGTGATGAGACTTTTTTTGCAAGAGGTTTCCAAGATTCCATTTCAAGGTTACTGAAGTTTTCTTTACTACATGTGTATTTCATGTCTTTATGCCTCATATTAATAAATTTTCCATCCATCCATTATCTATACCGCCTATCCCTTTTCGGGGTTGCGGGGGGCTGGAGCCTATCCCAGCTACAATGGGCGAGAGGCGTGGTACACCCTGAACCAGTCGCCAGCTGATTGCAGGGCCACATGTAAGGACAAACAACCATTCACACTCACACTCACACCTATGGACAATTTATAGTCACCAATTAACCTAATGAGCATGTTTTTGGTCTGTGGGAGGAAGCCGGAGTACCCGGAGAGAACCCACGCATGCACGGGAAGAACATGCAAACTTCACACAGAAAGGCCTCGCCTGACCCGGGGATCGAACCGGCAACCTTCTTGCTGTGAGGCATGCGCACTACCTGCTGCGCTACCGTGCAGTCTTAATAAATTTTTAAAAGAAAAAAAAAGATCCATGCATATCACACTTGCTGCTGCTTGAAAATGCATGCATGCACAGACATACAATGTACAGTATGGAAGCATAGAGCATGTGTATAAAGCATACACATGAAACTAATCATGCATTAGTGCATTTGGAAATAACTCATGCATATATAAAATCAGTAGATAACCATTGTACTTTTAGACCTGTGGTGGACTTGATGGTGTTTGCGGACACCCATTGCTCCACAAAGAATAGTTCATTTACACAACAACTGAGTTAATAAGAAATTATTCAATTAGAGCACATGATCGCACAGTTCACCTGAACGTCTCTCTACACAGTTCTTCCATGAAACAAAAATTCACAAAACGCTGTCCATTTGGAGGTGTGATTAACACTGTATTAATTTGACTGCAACAAATAGGTTAGGACACACAGCTCACATCTAATAACCCAACATAACCTTGTATTATACACACAAGCTTGTATGCAAACACAGCTAAGCAGAAGCGACATGGCCTGGCGCTGCACTTTGGTTTGAAAAGGCTAATACAAACATCATTCCCTCAAATACACCGCCTTCACATTGCCCTCTCCTCTCTCTCCCTCTCTTCTTTTTTTTACCTGCTCTTGGCTCACTCTTCCTTTTCTTCCTCCCCCCTCCTCACCTCCCACCCCAGTCCGCCCTCTCCCTCTTCCCCTCTTTACTCTTTTTCTCTGTCTCTGTGTGAGTACACAGCCTGGGGCTGACTGGATGTGAGGAGACAGCATCACTAATACTGGCTATAAATACATCCTTGTAGTACAGTACAGAGAGCCACCCAACCACGGCCTGCACCCTCAAAAACACAGTATGTAACACACACACACACACACACACACACACACACACACACACACACACACACACACACACACACACACACTTATAACACCAATATCAGTTATGTTCATGTTTTTACTTTGATTAAAAGCATGCTGTGTTCCTACTGACCATAAGAGACTCTGTGTGGATGGTCATCAAGTTCCAAAGCAGGCTGATTTCATCAGTTCGTGACAATGCACAATATATGCACATTCAGTGAGAGTCCATGGCTAGATGACTGTGTGACTGAGCAACTGCATACCATCATACATGAATGCACATGTGCTGTTTTATATGCATTCATGCATGCAGGTAAGTGCACATGCACAAATGGAATAAAAGGCTCAGACGTACACAGAGATGAGCACACGACACGTACACATGCACATCTGGAGTGACTTACCTTTCATCTGTGATTCGTATTCGGCCAGACTCCCCTTCTCCCTCCTCAGTTTTCCATGTGAAGTCATCATCTTTGACTCCTTGACTCTGGTCTGCTACTGAGACCCTCCTTCCTGAACCTTGATTGTTCCCGTAGCCTCACAGTCTCCCCTCACAAAACCTTTCAGCCTCGGCACCTGCTCCGGCTCTGCAGTCTGTGACCTTTCACCCTGACCCCTTTGGCCTCCTCTGCTCTACAGCTGTGTGCAGCACATCAGCATCAGTGTCGAGTCGATGGGCTGAGCTTGACAGGGATGTGAGTTGTGTCGATAGGTCCGTGGATTCCCCTGGGTTTCTGATATGAATACTGATCCATAGGTGGACTGGCCTGAGCAGCACACAGAGGGAAACATAAAGGGAAGAGAAGAAGCAGATATGAATGAGAACAAAGGGAAATTTATTGAGACCAGAATGAAAAAATGAGAGAGGCAGACAAAGAGGACAAATGAGGCCAGGACGACAAGACGGAGAGGGACAGTGACACCAGAGAAGGGAGATTTAATAGGAGGGACAGTGGGGATGGGGGGCAGAGCCCAGAATGGACAGTAAGAGGGCAGAGTGATGGGATGTAAGGGAGGAAGGATGAAGGATGGGGGATGGGAAGATGAGAGGTGATGAGTAACAGCAGTAACGAAGGACATTCAGTGCCCTGAGGTCAGGGGTTGGGGGTGTCCATAAAGGTAACGGTCACATAAACAAGCAAATGCCTCCAATTATTCTTTTACACACACAGTCTAAGCTTCACCAGATTCCACAAAGAAAAAGGTCAAAGATGAGAAATCTAGAGCCACAGGAGGACGCTGTGAACACTCTTTGGAGACCAACCTGAAGCTGGAATGTGATCATTGAGTTTAAACTCGCAATTTATTGATATATTAACAATTTCTCACAGTTGCTTTGTGGGTTATCACCGTTGTTAACACATGCTAAAGGGAAACTCCACCAATCTCACACATCAGAGTCAGTTCCCTCATCATGAGAAGTGCTGCTCAGCTCAGAGATATACAGCTGTGAAGTGTCCTGATGTCAACGGGGTTAGAAAATATTAAATTCCTGAATTCCAATTTCATAATGTTATTCTAATGATTTCCTACATTTGAATCCATTATTTCGCCTTTGTTTGCTCGGGGATGGGTTGAAATACTACAATACCCATGAGCCTCACCCACTGTTGCTGTGGAGAATTAGCCAGTAAATGTCGCAAATCAGAGCTGTTGCCGATTCAAAACACTTTGTTGCTGCATTTGTGAACAAAACACATCAGCTTTTGCCAAAATCATCCAAAGCTGACCCAAAATCCAAATTTAATTCGTTTAAGCTGCAGATTGTATTTCAGTTTTCTGAGGCTGTAATCTTTATCTTTCAGCAGCCATTAGTGGAACCATGTCAGAATTCCAAGCTCTGTGATGTTGGGATGTTTCTGACTGAGATCACCCTGGGAGTTGTAGTTTTTATGTACATTTGTTTGTAATGTCAACCTTTCATCAAAGAACCAGATATTTTGTGGCACATTTGTTCATCTTTTGTACTGACTGTGTATTCAGACAACGCTTGGCAAATTCTGAGGCAGCACAACTGCATATAAAATAAATGGAGACAGCCAATTAGACAAAAACTCACCAGGGATGACATGAATGTCAATGATGTGAAGGCACATCCATGCAAATTAAAAATGCTTCAAGTTCAGCACAAAAATTCTTTTACATATAAACATACAGACGCAGATGAAAAAGGAGAGAGCTCAGTGGGGAAATAACAGACAGATCCAGAGTTTCTGGTGAGTCCTGGGTTCAGTCGGACGCTGAGCTGAACACAAACACACAAGAAGGCCCACTCCTACACACAGCCGGCTGTTTCTAGCCGTCTTACAGCTACTGTCTGAGAGTTGGTACATTGGATGTTTGGGTGAATCAAATCGGCTTGCACAAACAGCCCAGTGGTCAAATTCAGGCGAGAGTTTCACTTCACTCCAAGCTGTAGAAGTGCTCCAACTGTCATTATGTAACATTGTCTAGGGAGAAAGTGAACAGGACTTTTACTTCCAGAACCAAAAAAGCAGAAAGCATGTGTGACAAACTGTGGGAATCCATTTCAAAGACATGGCTGTTTATCAGACAGAGAGGGCAAAATTACAAGATGCATTGAGATGCATTATGGGAAGTGTAGGACCCAGTCATCTGGGACAAAACTAGGGACTAAAACTCATCTCAGCCTCTGCTGCATTGACTCTTTTTTTTTTTTTTTTTTTACAAAATCTGTCTCTCGCAGGTTTTCCAGCTTTATGGAAGTCCAACACTAAATCAGTGGAGGACATCTTTATACCTCGTTTTGAATGACTAGAACTGCTGGAAGCTGTTGAATAAGAAGGCTAACTGGGCCCTGCTACATTTACAAGGTTTAAAGGCTGACATTGCATTACACCCAGACATTTGCATGGACGTTTATTTGTCAGCATAAACCGTACTCAGATGATAAGATCACACACACACACACACACACACACACACACACACACACACACACACACAGACACACACACACACACACACACACACACACACACACACACACACACACACACACACACACACACACACACACACACATTTTTATCACTTGTGGGGACACATAGACTTACATTCATTTCCTGGAGCCTTACCCAAACCCTAACCATAACCACTATTTGCCTGTTCCTAATCCTGTACCTAATCTAACCTTACCTAACCCGTAACCCTATCCTCAGTCTGCACCATAAAATTTAATGATTTACATTAAGGGGACCTGCATTTTGTCCCCATAAGGCAGGTGAGTCCCCACAATGTGACTGTGTAAACAGATTTTTGTCCCCACAACATGATAAATAGCAGGTCTCACACTCACTCACACACACACACTCACACGCACACACACGCACACACACACACACACACACACACACACACACACACACACACACACACACACACACACACACACACACACACACACACACTTGCCACATCCTGTGTCAGTTTCTCAACAGGTTTCAGCATTCTTGCAGTAGAGTGGCAACATGTGCCCTTTTCACTGGAAACGTTGTTCCTCAATCAGCCTCAAGAACTATTTTCTAGTCTGGTTCAAACACTGAACAATAACTGAAGCAAAACCTCACCAGAAAACTCACTCACACCCTGATATAATGTGGCCTAACAATAATCTAGGTTCATGTGGTCTCTAGTAACCCACAGAAAACTATTGTTGATGCAAGTTTCAAAGCATGACTGTAACTGTAACTAAAGCCTATCACTCAGGACTTAAGAAGTGCTGTTAGGTCTCTACTCTCATTTCCTCTCCCAAATCTGTATGGTGGGTGTGATCCAGACACAATTCAGTGGATGGTTCAGACAGAACTAGAGAGTAAATGTAGAAGTGAAGCGAACAAATGCAAAGAGATTTCTGCAAATGAGACTGTGAGGGCCTTGAGACCTTGGAGGCTCTAGAGGCCCTCACCAGCGTGCGACCTTAATCTGCACAGAACAAAGTGAATGTAAATGATCTGAGACAGAGGAGGGGTTGAGAGAGATTCAGCAAAAGACAGGGGAAAAGAGAGAACACAATTTATGGGCGGGGGTGGGGGCGGGGGGGCAAAAAGGGCAAGGAGATGGAGGTTATCAGGGAACCGTGTTTCACTTAAAGTCAAGGTCACTGAAAGAAGGAGGTCATGTGGTTCACATAGTGAATATAAAGGAGACCGAGGACCAGAGAGGATACATGTGGTGCAGTGTGATAGATCCTTATTGCTTCTAAGGGGATTTTCAGTTAATTTCCTCTGAAGAAAAAACTGAAGTGCTGAACTGTTATACAAGTGGCGTACTGTATTATGGCCAATACTGTGCGGGGATTTCCTGACATCGCCGAGAGAACCAACCACACTGTGCTGCGTTGACCCTGTTACTGCACACAACATCATCTTGTGACATGCTTCTTAAATGTATCCCCATTTTTTAAATCCTTACAGCTGCATTGTTTCTTTACAGCTGAGTGGAAAATCACCCCTGATCCCCGCGAACCTAGGACAAAGCCCAACCATTGCTAACAAAATGTCAAAAAAGAAAACACATGGGTGTCAACGGCACCCTCTGATAGATGATCTCACTTCCTGAAAAGATGACTTTTGGGAAACATGAGGTTTAAGCTGAACTGTAGCAGCAGGCACGGGCGCTGAAGTGTCGTCTTTATCAGCGCAGCGTGATCGCAGATAAGCACTGAAACGTTAAAAGGCCGCATGAGTGTCGAACATGATCTTATGCTAATCTGTGCTGTCAGATGTGCCACAGCTATACATCCGCTGCTCTTAATGAGTCAGGGAGAGTCAGGTGTGACACTTATCTGTGTGACAGACTGATTGGAGAGGCTTTTATAGACACAAACATGATTGGGAGAAGATCCATGTTACAATTTATACTGCTGGAGGAAGCAGGGAGATAAACAGTTGGAAGAATATCATAGAGTAAAATAGAATAGATGCAACTGGAAAACTCTTTGAACAAAAAATGGTTTTGAACATTAAAGTGTACAACAAAATGCAAGCACTGATGAGTGATTAATGCTGTGTGCACTGTGTTACATTGCTGACATGAAGGAATTAGATGAAGCTATCAACAACAGACAGACAGAGCCTGTGCTGTCAAAATTATACAGCTTACAGCAGCTTCTGTCCGACAGACCTCTTCATGACCTGAAGTTGTTTCAGCAGGAGATTAAAATGTGTTTCAGATTACGGAAGAGCAACAACTGCTGGGCTCTCTCAGGCATTTTCTTTTCTTAAATGATGTTATTTGGATGGACATACAGTGTCTGGGAATGATGGCACAGGTCCCTCCAGTGAAAGATGGCTTAATTAAAGGGGCACTGCACCTATTTTACACATCAAAGTCAGCTTACTCATCTTGAGAAGTAGGACTCAGACTGTGGAAATAGTTGTATAACATTGTCTTTGGCTTGGAGGCAACAAATTTGAAAGAGAAAGCCTGCGTTGCCAACTGGGGTGCAGAGTTTGAAAATTGTGGGTGTTTAGCAGGCAGAAAGGTACTGATGAAGACTTCTATCAAGCTGCATTGTGGGAACTGTAGGATCCAGAGTTCTTGGAGCTTGACCCATACCAGACTAAAAGTGGGGGTATCGTGGCCTCTGCTGCATGGATTTTGACCTTTTTTTTTAAAAAAAAAGTTTGTCTCTTGTTCGTACCCCGGCTCTTTGTCAGAGCAACACTAAACTGCTGCAGTAGCTCTTTAACATGAGTCAATGTAACTTTTGCTGAACAGCAGCCACTGTGGCCATGAATAACAATTACAGGGTAATGCTAGATGCTAGAACAAGAAGAGAATGGTTATATAGTCAGTGAACTCACTCAGCAATCTCAGTTTGACAGCAATATCTTCTCTATGTTGTGTTTGCTATTAGTAGCCACATTAAGATACAGTTGTATCTAAGGCGGTAGCAACAAAAACCCTGATTGTGTTGAACTGAGTGTTGATGAATTTAAGTTTCCATTCATAAGAGGAAGAAAAGTATTATTTCTTCTTTCAAAAGTTCCACAGTCTCACTTTCAGATGAAATACACATGAGCAATCAGGTGCTAAGCCTTTTCTTTCTCGCAGGCACGTTCCTGCAAAACACTGAAGTTGATCTACTTTGAGCCCCTGGAGGCTAAGTGACATGTCCGCTCATTCATTGGCTGCTGGATTTCAGAGCAGATCTGAAGGCAGCTCATACATCCCAGCCTGAATGCACTTCAACAGGTAGAGTGGCCTCATACTGGCTGTGGCCCCAGGTTTCATTTAGAACGTGTCATGAGATTTAGGGCGATGCAAGATTAGCTATGCAAAGTCGCAAAATCCAAATTCATCACATCACTGACAAAGTTTGCTTCTTGCTGGAGTCTCTTTGCGCTCTTTCTCAACTCTGCTACTTGTGCATTGCAAACAGGAAACCATATCATAGTACGCCACCACAGGTTTTTACTCTCGTGCCATCTGTGGAGAATTACTCTGTACCTGCACATCTCACACAAAGTTTTCAGCGGCAGCTTAATCCTGGTTGTGATCAGTGCCAAAACACACATCACAGGGACACAGTTTCGAGGTGGCAGCGGAGAGTTGTACATAATGCATCACTGTACTGACTTAAGTTCTGTACGTATAGTAAAAGGGGTACATAAGGTGGACATTTACAATAAAATGGTGGAAATTAATAGGCTTTGGCAATGTAGATTGGTAAGTATATTTTACACACAGTATAAGGTGCCCTTCAGATTCTGGCATGGCACCTAATTGCACTAACATCAAGGATAATTTGTCATGAGTCAGGGCTATAAAATTAAAGTCAGGGGGCACAGAAAAAATTCCACTACAGGCTAAATTTCTCAGGTCCTGCCAAGGTGGAGTGTTATGCAGAGGATCATTTATAGGTAATGTTTGTGGAATGCATAACTGTATGTCCTGTCAGAGGGTAAACATAAAAAAAAAATGAATAACGAAGTGAAACGAAAGCAGTTCAGGACAGTCAGGCACTATGAGGCCTGAAAAACTGTCAGATTGGCCACATCCGCTGCTCAGGCCCCGCTGACACCTCCACTTCTCCTCCAGCATACTTTCTATGACTGAGCTCAGGAGGGGGTCAATTTAGATTTTGGTTCCATTGTTAATTTTGTTCCCAGGATCTATAAGATACTTGTCCTAAAGTAATTCCATTTTTTTTTGCCACTTCAAAGTTCTATTTTTTGGAGACAAATATTGCACTTTTTACTTTAATTGCATTACATTAAAGTGATCTATCCACATAAATGCATCAGCAATTGCAACACAATCATATATTATTCTGAAATGGGCCATTCTGCATAATGAATCCTTAAAGCATATTCTGAATACTGAGGAATGAAGAATGAAGTAGTATCTATAGGCATGTACTTTAACTGAAGGTAAATGTATGTAAGTTTGAATGCATGACGTTTACTTGTAACAGAGCATTTTGACAGGAGGTATTTCTGCTTTTACTAAAATAGCCTGAATGCTTTTTCCAACACTGCAACATGCACACGAAATACACCATTTCTCAAACGTTCCTCACTGGTATGAAGCATATCCTGCATGTTTGTCTGTGCAAAACAACTGCTTTCTTAGCTGTTCTGATGCAGCAAAAGCAAGAGGGTCAAGCATCATTTCAGAGCCGGCTGGACTTGCTTTCTGAGGGCAATTTTGAAAAGTACAGTATTTCACCCTCTGAGCTGCATCGCTATGATTAAAATCAACGTTGAAAGTCAACAGACAGCCATAATCTTAGCACAAGCATACTGTATGTTTAAGAAGCCGCACCTGATGCTGAAACTGGACCTCCCCTTAGGATTAGGAAAACTTCAGCTCATCAAATTAAAAGAAAGACCTACAAGAGCTTTAAACATCATAATTTCTTCTGCAAGGCTGGTCTGAACATTACCATCACAGTCTTTGTTGTTGCACTGTAAACCAGCAGCACAAAGGAAATGCTACTTTGCAGATGCCTCTGAGAAGGGATGTTTAAGCCATTTGCTTATCTTCATTATATAATAGAATGTAAATTAGCTGTCAATACAGTTTAGTTTATGGGGTGAGGAGGGGGGATTCTACAGCTTTAACAGCGCAGGGCTCAGGAGTGTTGAGTTATATTTACAATGACCGTAAATCACCCCATATGGTCAAGGCTCCACACAATGGCCACATAAACACCTCAGCATAATTACACAAGCATGTAAACACACACAAACACACGCGCGCGCACACAGAGCAGTGAAAATGGTGCACACATATTACATAATTGATACCCCTGACAGAAGCCTACATCCATTTGTCCACTTTGAAAAGCCCAAGTGAATACAGCGTCCCTTTAAAACACTAAACTATACAGAAATACAAATTCACTTGAGACACACAAGTACACCAGCATGCAAGCACTTTTACACGCACACACACAGATATAGACATGTAAACACACAGGTTGTTACTGGATTCATGAGTGCCATGACAGCCGTACATACCTCACTTTGTGCTCTTCTTCTGTCTCTATCTGTTCCTCAGCTCTCCTCCTCTCTTCTCATCCCTCGCTCTTGCTCTCTCTATCACACACACACAGAGAGCAGTGTGTTTGAATCTGACAGATTTCTCTCAGCTCAGTACCCTCCTCCCTCCCTCCCTCTCCCTCTAATTTCTCAGGCACACACTCACATACACAAACACTCAAAAACAGCCCTCCCTCCCTCCTTTCTTTCTTCCCTCTCCTGCCAAATATGCCAAATAGCCTCCCCTCTCTCACTCGCGCCAGAGCTGCCTCTCTCCTCCCATTCCCTCCCTCTCTCCCGCTCTGCCTTGTGAAGCAGTGTGAAAGCCACAACCCAAGCCACGCCTCCCGCTCTCTCCTCTCCTCTGGGCGGCTATAAATACCGCTGCTGCTATGAATATACCGTCTTCCTCCCTCAGCATCCCTCTCTCCTGCTCTCTGCCTCCCTCCCTCCCTCCATCCATCCATCCCTCGCCTGCACTGCCCTCCCTCGCTCCATCCCTTTCTATCTCGAAACGTTTTTCTGATGACCTTGTATTATTCGCCCTCACAGCATTGTCACATGACAGCATCCTTTCTCTTTGCACACTCTCGTGCAGGATGCAGCCGTTTCCACGCATACACACACACACACACACACACACACACACACACACACACACACACACACACACACACACACACACACACACACACACACACACACACACACACACACACACGCGTGCCTCAAGGAGGAATGTCCTCAAGCAGCTGCATGTACGCACACACAGAAAAAGCCACAGACTTGCATACACACATCCACAGACAAGTGTGTTTTATGCAAAGCGTCTCCTTTGCTTCCTGTGTGTTGCGCCGGATGTGGTGCATTTTTCCTCTTGACAGCTGAGAAAAACACTCTGATTGAGACACATATCGACAGCAGATCACATTGTGCTTCACAAATGAAATGACCGGCATCAGTAATTCTGCTAACACCTGCCTGATTCTGTATGCAGTTATGATTAATGAACGTACAGTGACTCTACAATAAATCTATTGTATTTATGTATGACGAGTGGGCTTCTCTCAGCATCTTTAATCCCTTCACTCCATCTTTAAAGCACACTCTGTATCCACTATCAAACATTGAAGCTGATTGATCACACTGATCGCAGGTTAGCAAACCTGCAGCATGATTAATCAATCAAAAATAAACTCGTCTTTTGTTGTATTCACTCTGTATATCTGCACTGTACACATATCCATAGTACTATATCTAACATATCAGGCTAGATTCACATTGCACACTTACAGTAGGTATCAACATTAGCCAGCATCATGTCTGATCCTGCTCACTGCCAGCAATATTGTCTGGGAATGAGGTTACCAACATCTGGTGCAGGCGCGTTATGCGCACCAAGGGTACACTTAAACAGAATCAAATCTTCGCCTGTAGGCTTTATAGTATGTCACGGACGTAATTAATCCTTGGATTGCACCAGCAGCGCCGCGCAATAACCTCCTAAATGAAACCACTAAAAATGTGGCAGCACAGAGACAGACAAAGAATTTCACCTCATTGAAAGGAAGGTATTTTTCTGCCCCTTTGATCGTGGCACTTGTAGAATACAAGATGCCAATGCATTACCACATAAGGTAGCACAGCCCTGTGCTTTTCCTGTTCACTTTTTATGACCATGCGTTGCCCTTTTTGTCTGTTGTTTGAGATGCACTCTCACTAGCTTGCGAAATACTCAGATGTGCCAAAATTCCTGATGGAATCATTAAAATGCCATCTTCACAACATTAAGATACAAAAAGCTTTAAAGAGGGAGTGTTAATTAATGTAATAATTGCTTTCACACATCATGTAATGAGTTTTCCATTTTTTCTCTTTGAAATCAACATCAGGAGGAGAAAAAGTTGGAATATGATGACAGTGTAAATGACTTTATTTCCATTAATGGTAAAGCAGTTGATAGTGTCTTCCCCAAACTGTTTGATGCACAGCAGTCAATTATGAGTCAGCGGCTCAGAATCTGAATGTGATGTGTTTATGATTAAGTGTGTCAGTGAAGGACTGTGTTGAGCATTGCTCATGGCCAAACTGCATCTGTGTGCCTGCTTGAGAGCATGTGCTGATGATGGTGCAGGTGTGTTTCAAAACCGTTTCCTCTTCGCCTCTGTCAGTGAAAGGGCCGCTTTCAGGTCCTCTGCAGTGTGTGTGTGTATCTCCAGAGAGTGTGTGAGGACTTTGTGCAACTCCTCGGGGGTGATCAGGTTGAAGCGCAGCAGAGAGTCGACCAGCTGGGAGCGAGCGTTGCCGATGAACGAGTGCGACAGGAAGGACGCAAGGCCTCCCCCTCCTTTCATGGTATAGAGTGGGATTCTGACCATTCCTAGAACCTGGAGAGAGAGAGAGAGAGAGAGAGAGAGAGAGAGAGAGAGAGAGAGGAAACAGGTGATGAGGAACAGAGCATGAGATCAGGTAAGTGGCGGCAATCAGTCACTCTAGACGGAATAGGACAAACACACACACAGACGTTACCTCCTGTCCATGATCAGTTGCTGTGGATGCAGCCGCTTTCTCCACCTCCCTAATCTGCTCCTCCTCCATCTTCTTCACGTAGAAGTGAGTGATAAGATGGGAAGAGGAGGGGGAAGAAGCAGGGACACGGCAGGAGTCCACATGATCGTCTACCGATATTGGAAGAGCCACACCCAGCTCCTCCGACAATTCCCTGCTCAGCCCCGCCTCCAGGGTCTCCTCAGATGGGTTAACAAGACTGAATGTGAGAGGTGGGGTCAAAGGTTAGGGTCGGATATGAAAGCAGATAAACAGTGCCAGCCGCATCGCTCTCCCGAGACTCCTGAGTGCAGAATAAATCAAGCTGACTGAAAAGCTCATTTGATTTTAAAGCCCAAAACTAGTTAGCACCAAGCCGCTCCTGTCCCAAGTCACAAGAGTGTCACAAGTCTTCTTGACAAGTTAAAGACAGCAACTCAGAAAACACAAAAACTATCAGATGAAGTCATATTAGAAATGGTGCATGCTTCAGAATATACTACTATAAGCACAGTGATGTCTTGAGCTAAATGCTTACATCAGTGCTAACATGCTGATGTTTAACAGGTATAATGTTTACCATGTTCCCCATCTTAATTTAGACTGTTAACATGCTAACATTTGCCCTGATTAGCACTGAACTCAAAATGAGTGACTGAGTTCATTAGTCTATCATGTATTAAGTCATAAACCAAAGACTGGACAAATTCAAATTTTGACTTGATGATGGCGTTAGATGAGACAAAAAGAAACATTGTCTGAATTCAAATTTCCTCATAATCCATCAAATAGTTGTTTGGGATATTTAACTTAATATGGCAAACTTTTGTGGCCATCCATCTGGTAGATGGGAGATTTCAAGTACTTTGAGCTGCTGGTGGCACTGGATAAAAAGTCAAAGGATCACCAAAGTGATTAGCATTCATGCTCTGGGCACCACAGAGAGAGCCAATGCTGCAAGCATGGCTGAAAAGTCAGTCTGTAGTACGCAATAAAAAATTCTGGACTTTTCAGTATGTTGATAATACTTTACCATGATGCATTGCACAAAACAGATGTGAATGCAGCGGGTGGAATGATGGTAAAACAGTTTGGCAAATACCCCAGAAAACAAGAAATAACTATGAACTCTTACACATTATGCTGAAAGTGACATCGCATATTGCAGTTGCTGATATTTTCTATACTTAGTGCAAACACAGTAGACTAACACCACATGGAATATACTGCATACATTTAGTATGTAGTATGGAATTGGGACAACGCTGCTTCTGACCATTGTTCCCATTTGCTAATGCAATTCTTCTTCTTCCTTTTGCATATGTCATCATGATTTTTCAGACTTTTCTTCTTGTTACATAATTTCTCTGTGTTGGCGAATGATGCAGCAGAAATTCTGGCAGTGACTACTGTAAGTCACAGACACAAAGGCACAAGTGATTCATATTAAGTTGAATACTAACCAAGCAGTATGTGTCTGGTCATTTCAGATAGTTGTTTTATAGCAAGATAAAGTGCTTTACAAAAGAACCCGTCGTGCTTATTTACGTTTGTTTCACTGTTCATCAGCATCCCAGTGAAAATGTGTGGATAATTGTTCGGTGTCGTAAAGGATTACATTGTTTGACAGGGCTCATCTGTGAAGAAAAACAGAGACTTACAAACCTAAACCTAGCTAAACGTACCTGTGCATAGAAGAGGATAACACAAAAGCAGCACCAGGAAACACTCACCCGCCAGGGAAACCCAGCAGACCGTCAAAGCGCATCTGCATCTGTGGGAAGTGACAGAGGCTGTTATGCACTCACACACTGATGAATCCACACAGACACACAGACAGACGGAGGTAGAGATCCATAGACACAAACAGGACTGTGGTTTTATGCAAACAGGCAGAAACACTGAAAGCAAAGGTCTACATCACTTCTGCATGCAAGGACTCAATCATTTCCATTCATAACCCGCTCCTACCGCGCACACACACACACACACACACACACACACACACACACACACACACACACACACACACACACACACACACACACACACACACACACACACACACACACACACTCACCAGTATGATGTGTCTGATGGGAGTTCTTCCAAACAGCTGAGTTTTTGTGTCAGAGTAGAGCATCACATGACATGCATGCCTGCAGCCTGAGCACGCCAAGGCCTCCGCCCTCGACAGCTGTCCACTCGCCATCTACAAATATACACACAAACATGGAGCAAAATCACACATTGTCACACATTGACAGTTCAGGGCTTACTGATCACCCTGCATGGCTTCCACCTTGTCGTGAGCTGCCAGTGTGATCATCACCCACCTACACTTGCTCTTTTTGCTAATTTCTCTCCCTCCCTCTTATATTTGAGTTAGCAGACTTGACTGACACCTTCTGATTAGCTTGAAGGCCTGTGGGTTTGAATGCAGAATAGCTTATGGAAAGCTATCCAGAACTAGGAAGCTGAAAGGAAGCCCTTTGAGACTTGTATCTGAAACGTTTTAGCTCCCTCTGCTGGTGTGGAGGTTGACAACAGTAGCAAGCCCTGCCCTGCACTGAAATTTTCATGGGGATTTATGAAGCCTATTGCACACATCTTTTACAATAATGCACATATTTCATACCACACACTATTTGTTTTGGTGTATTTTTATGTGGTTGGTATATTTTTCTGTCTTATTCTAATGTTGATTCTGTTATAACTCTACACTAACAATATTATAATTAGCATAATTACCCACAGTTGTGGAGTGTGTCAGTGGTGGAAAGGGGACGGGTACAAGGAACAGGTGGACTGCTTTGTGGCATGGTACCACCTTCTCCTAAATGTGAACAAGACAAAGGTGAGGGCTGTGGGCGTCTATCTGTGAACCACACACATCATCCGCCATAAAACTCCTGCGTCATCCTTCAGTCAGCATTTTTAAGCCCAACAACTCACTCGGTGCATGTTCAAAGCGCGGAGCCGCACAGTAGCGCAGGACTCGACTTTACCGCTGAAGCCTGCAGCATTTCACATTAAGTGAAACAAACTCCTGGAACTACCACTACCTCGGTAAATTACATAGATATTATGTCTATGGGTAAATGAGGTGCCAAGGATTTCAGGTTTTAATACGTAGTGAGCACTGATTGGCTGAACAAATCAAGTGGCTCTGTGTTTAGCCAATAGCATCTCTCGACCTGTGCCTGGTTCGCAGAGTCTGAGCAGATTCGGATTTCATTCAAGCCGGTTGGTTGTGTTGTCATTTCCACTACATCGTTTTAGTCGTATCAGAAAGGACAGAAGAGCGCTTCAAAAGGTAATATTATTTGGTTAATGTCGGCGTTCACATTGTGCTCGTGAAAGCTTTCGAGCAGGACACCAAACATCGAGGAAACGTGCTAGCCTGGAGGTGGATAGCTATGCCCCCGTGAACGTTTACTAGCCACGACCACCAGCCGCTGGCTGCTCGGCAGCTGCTCGCCAGTAGCTTCGCAGCTTTAAAGGCTGTCAACGTCAGGAAAACAGTGAAAAGTGCTGTTTTCGTAATATATTAGCAGGAGTTACACCAGGGGCAACCGTTTAATGTGATTTTGTTCACTTACTAACGTCCTCTTACCTGTAACGTTAGTTCTGTCCAGTCTGTTGTGTGTCCACTTGCCATGTATGCATGTTTTTATGGCACCCTGCAACAGGGTGTTAACGACAGCAATAATAAACGTTGCGATGATGATGATGATTTTCCTTTCTTATATGTGTTTTTGTAATAGTAGTGGCCCCTTTGTCTTGTGCAGTATGCGGGTTAACGTACAGACTGATTCTGTAATCAAATACAAAAGGTGTATTTATAAAACAGCTAGAGCTAAACAACAAGTCGATGTCTCCAGTGTTTCAAATATGAATTAATTAGAACGGTAAAAAGATCCCTGTTTCCTTTTTCATTATGGGACTTGATGTCAACTCGTGTCCCCCTCTCCCGTGCTCTTGCACTGTTTGACTTGCAGCTTGTGGCTGCTCTTCATGTCTCAGGTGAATCAGGATGGCCCAGGGCGTCCAAGACGAAGTGATGATGAATACTGCACTGATCAAAGAATTGGCAGATGTGGCAAAAGATGCAGCGCTTCTTCAGGGCGTCTTAATGAGGATCCAAGAGACTCCCAACTCATCGGAGGTGAGGAGTGAAAACAGGCATTAAGTTAGACTATGGGAGGATTATGCAGAGCATAATTTGACAGCAGCATGTGTGATTCATCATCCAAATATCAAAGATTAAACGAACAATAGAGGAGGAACCACAAAACGAGACGAGAATTTTACAGAAAAACAGATGCAGTAGGTACGCAGATGAGACAGATACAGACTGATGACCACACGTGAAAATAGTGCTCTCTAGCAACCTTTAAAGTCGTATATATTCAGTCATAATCAAACATGTGTGTCAGTCTCTTGTCTGCCAGGTAGTTACAGTAAGTACATGCACAAAGTATTTGGAAGTCAAGAAAGCTCTTAAAGGTGCTTCACTGCTGCAGACAGAGAAACATTTGTCAGTTTTGGACTTGATGGCCTTGCCTACCCATTGGCTAAGTCACTGTTATGTAACAGTCACAGTGCCACAGTCTTAATAGTTTGGACTTTGTGACATTGCCGTAGCACTTCCGTTTCATTCTTAACTACATAGCACAGGTGTGAATTGAATGCTGTCAGATTAACGTAAAGGCTGCGGGAGTAGAAAGTTCAGCACAGAGAGAGATTAAAAATATGCACCTGGTTGTACCTTGAGAGCCTGTAATGAAGCAATAAGTCGAGCAGCACGGCTTACTGTGTGCACAAAGGGATTTAAAATTGTTCAACAAACTAGCAGACGCAGTAAATGTACCAATCTGAAGATGCTGCAGCGATTCTTCTGGTATCAGATCAGTTGTTAAAAACATTTGCTCCCTTATGGTGTGGGAGAAAAAGAAACACATCAGTGATTATCAGACCTCTCGCTTCACAGAAAAAGTGTTAGCACATAGGAATGAAAGAAGTCTCAACTTAACATCTTCTTATTCAGTTTTAATGCAGATGCACACACAATGCAGATATTATGTATGAAAAGTGCTATATAAATAAATTGATTGATTGATTGATTGATTGATTGATTGATTGATGATTATGAGCATGCATGTGTGCGTTGACAAACTGAGCCACACCCTGTAAGGAAACACACACTTTCATACCAGTGGGCTGCTAAGGCTGGTTCAATGTGAAGTAATGTTGGGAATTTTTTCTTTTGGAGGCTTTTGACTTCTCATATTTCATGTCTCATGCTTGTGTTCACTGAATTCTTCTCAGGTGGTGACCTATGCTCCATTCACACTCTTTCCCACACCTGTGCCTAAGGCTGTGTTCCTCCAAGCTCTGGCCGTGCAAACGCATTACAACACGCTGGTGGACATGATCAGTCAGGACCCGGACTTCCTGCAAGAGGCTCTAGCTAGGTAGCATATGAGCGTCCAGTAATCCTGACCGTTTCTGCAGCAGCACATCAGATCCGGGTCAAACTTCTCCTAAAGATCTCTTTATAGTAATTTCTGAGTGAATCTTTGGCAGCTGATGTACTATTTTAATGGAGTCACTTCTTTGATTTTTTTGATCATAGCACCATTGCTGTGGATGATTTCACTGCAAGGTTGTTCAGGATCCACCAACAAATCCTCAAAGAGGGAAGGTCTCAGGTATGTGATTTTGGGGTTGTGCAAATTGGCTGCTGTCAGTCTGTTAAATTACTGACCCTTGCTCATACTGCGGTGTTTTGTTTTTTTTACGATTACGGTATTATGTTACAGTATCACAAAAATGAAAGAGGCCTTCCACCTCTTTCCACTCCATTAGCAGTGTAATGCAATCTGCATGTGTTGATTGGCTCCAAATAGGAGTGAAGATGAGGTACAGGCCTACATGTGTTTTGGAAGGAGCAGCCGCCTTCATAATGTAGGCTAGTTAGAAAATGAAATGTGATTCTTGACAGAGATTAGGCATCTTAAGAGCATTTGTTTGGCAGAAAACCCAAAGTGTATGATAGAAGTACAACAGTCAGTGCACCACAGGGCATGTCTGTCAAGTACATTTACATACAACAGCAACAGACACACACAGACAAAAACCAGTTTCCTACATCCAACACACTAGTCTGGTTAATTAAGCGACGTTAGCTGCAGAATGTGCTAAAGCCAAATTGAACAGGCTTACCAGCAAAATAACATGGCAACATAATAATAAATTACAGGTTCTGAGTTTGAAATCTGTATTAATCCATCCTTGAGCTTCAGTTTTGAAGTGAATCCTGCTTTGTATTGGCCCACAAAGCAGTCTGAAGTGAAATGATCCGTGTGTGAGTAAGTAGATGAAAACCTTTGTGTTGGTTCTTGCAGCCAACAACAGAGAAATTGGTGTGTGTTGCTTTTATAGCAAGGACAATAGTAGTTGGTGGATGTAATCAAATAATCTGCGCATTATTTTTAGATTAATTGACTTGAGTGTTTGGTCTATAAAATGTCAGAAAATTATATAAAAAAAAAGACTTTCAGCTTTAGGATGTAAATCCTAAAGCTGAAAGTGGTACCTTCCTATACATAATAATAATAATAATAATAATAATAATAATAATACATTAATAGCTTGCTTTGTTTAACAAACAGTCCAAAACCCCAAAATTATACTGTGGATTGCATAAGACAAAGAAAACCAGCACATCCTTATACATGGAAAGCTGGAACGAGGGGAAGTTTGGTATTTATGCTTTAAAGTTAATAGAAATGATTACTGACCGTAA
Organism: Chaetodon trifascialis; assembly: GCF_039877785.1. Lineage (NCBI taxonomy): Eukaryota > Metazoa > Chordata > Actinopteri > Chaetodontiformes > Chaetodontidae > Chaetodon > Chaetodon trifascialis. The sequence continues at coordinate 23,925,004 of NC_092063.1, forward strand.
AAGTTGTTGTCAGTCTTCTGTCCAACGGCTGGTCCATCAATTGGTTAATTTTTTCAGCATGTTCAGCCACATGCCTTCATCATTACCTTTTAGCTTTCTAAGTAGTCTTATTCTTTCCCTCTTACCAGTCTATTGTACTGGGTCTCAATCGGTCCGACTACATGCTGGACCAGAGAGATGATGGATCATCGTCTCTGAAGCAGATAGAAATCAACACCTTTGCTGCCAGTTTTGGAGGTCTCTCCTCACGCACGCCTGACATACACCGGTAAGTCAGTCGTTAGCATATCATCCATAGACTGTGGCTGGTGAGGTTGGTGGTGAAACTAAAATTAAGTAAAGCAATTTTATAGCAGGTGATTAAAAAATAAATCTGTCAATTTTTGGTGATCATGCTAATTGGGTCGTTTAAGGCAGTCAGGTTTTGTCCACCGTCAGTCATTCCATACACTCTGATTGGTCCTTTAGGCAGCTACAACTTGCCAATGGTGTGTTGTTGGTTTAAGCAAGATGAAGAAATGGATGGATGGAAGGATGGTGAAATAAAATGCATCCAGAAAAGTAATAATATATCATTCGCTGTGATTAGTGTTGCCATAAGTATTCTTCATCTTATCCGACAGACACATCCTGAAGGTGGCTGGCCATCTGGAGGTTAGCCAACACATCCTAGACAACAACCCTGCAGCTGGCCTGGCCAGGGCCGTTGCCAAAGCCTGGGAGCTCTATGGATCAGAGAAGTAGGAATGAAATGCATCCACGGAATTCAGCCTTATTAAACTACATGTCTTTGCCCAGATGTCTTTATTTGCTCACTTACTTTTCCATCTACTTTGCATAAAATCAAGTGCTAGATACACTTTCTATGAAGACCACATCTATAGTGCGTTATGAGGGCATTCTTAGTGACTTATAATGCATTCATAAGGATTTCTCATGTGCTGTATCAGTTGTCATGAATTGTTATAGATGTTACTGAGAAGGAATTGTCGCTTCAGGTGTCTTACAGATGCTGACATTTCCAAAATATCATTTTCAAACTATTCACTTTGTAAAGTTGCTTTGGTTGTATACCTGTTTTAAAAATCTGTGCTGCACAAGTGATTCATATGTAAGATGCAGAAATGCAGAGAATTCCAAGTAAAACACATGCAAATGAAGTAATATCAGTAAACATTTGTCTGCTTTTGGAATTGAACCTTCAGATATAAAACCAATATGACATATTCAAAGTAGATGGACCAATGTGTACTTCCCTTTACTCGACAAATACACTGATAACTACCAGCCCTTAGTGATTTCTGACATGTGCATTAGTGTGTATAAGTAGTCATAATGTATTATGAGCCCCATCAGTCAACCTCCAGTTTCTATCTATTCAAGAGCATACTTAACACACTTGAAGTTATAATTCATCATAAGTCACATCTATGGTGTTGTGTAACTGTTGTGTAGTCTTGAAGCATTACGAATGTATTATTATTGCAAATGAATGTTTAAAGGTGGCAGTGAGAGTGTTTTACAGCAGCAATTGTTGTCATTTCAGAGCAATCGTCATGTTCTTGGTGGAAGAGAGCCAAAGGAACATCTTTGATCAGCGGTACATTGAGAGTGAATTGTGGAAGAGGTATGTGTGAGTATCAGGGAGCTGTTAATGAGGACACAAGCAGCTCCCCAGTAGCTTTAGCCAGCAGTATATTTGTCAGGAACATAATGCCTAATTTTAATGGAACACATATCCAAAAGTGTAACTTTGACTCTGTGCCGCTGTCTCTCATGGGCATTCAGCTAGTTTGTGTTCTGAATGTTGTGACAGTGCAGCTTTTTGTAACCCGCACACTGTTGTCAATGTGTTTCAGAAACATTCCCACCAAAAGAAAGCGCTTCGACGATGTTAGTAAGACAGGGTCCCTCGATCAGGACAAGAGGCTGTTTGTGTAAGTCTGTGTCTGTCAGTTAAATCTGAATGAATGAACTCTATAAAGTTGATTATCTGAACATTAAAATGATGTGTATACAGTACATAGGTCTGAATATGATTATTGACTAATTATGTATTTACAGTGCATATGTTACTCTCGTTTCAGTGATGGCCAAGAGGTTGCAGTGGTGTACTTCAGGAATGGCTACATGCCGCAGAACTACAGTTCTGAGCAGGTCTTTACTTAAATCTTTGTTCCTAGTTTCAGTTACTGGCTGTGTGAAATGCAGTCAAGATGGAAAGTGATTTTTGTGAGGACACCACCTTCAAGTTGAGTTGGGAATGGACATTGAAGAGTAACATATCTGACTCAAAAAGGTCTGTCTCTGTAGGATCCTTTCTATAATACTGTGAGATACTGAGAATAACATCTGAGCCTGTCGGTGGCAAAAACAAACACTTTTAGTGGATGTACATTGATGGTGCACAAACTGCCAGAAAACTAACAGAAAAAAATTCCAAAAAGTCTGTCACTTGAACACAAAAAACATGGGAAAATAGGCACCATCATCAGTATATGTGACCTGACTTCCTCCCATTTGTCCGGGACATTGAAGTCTTGGAGGACACGTGGACCGACACCAGCTGGCAACTCTACACACTACTTCACTTTGATTGATTTGAAAATGAAATGTAGGTCAAGCTGAAAAAGAGCGCATTCAGCAACACCATACAGGACATATATATATATATATATATATATATATATATATATATATACAGTATTTATTACGTTCATTCTTCTTTATTTTGTAATGCGTAAGTAGGTAGATCTTTTAAAAGATTTGTTTATGTTGAAATAGTATATAAGTAATATGTCTCTCATATTCTCGTATTTATTTGCTCCTTTATGCACAAAGGCTCAAAAATAGATATTTGAATGGTTCAAACCGATGTGTTTGGTGTCAGCCGGTTAGCTACTGCGTGTTGAACAGACCTTAAAAGCATGTTTTTTAGCAGCTTTCCAAATCAATGGTGTGAACTCTCCCTGACAGTGTGAGCGCGTTTAGTGCTCTAATTCAGTCTTCTGTCACTGTTGTCAGCTCAGGGCAGTGTGTTCCCTGCCCCCTGTCAAAGAAAACAGACTCCTTTCTGCTTGGCCATCTATTGTGCTCTCTGTTATGTCAGGAATGTTGACCAAGAGAGGGCAGCCATCAAATACACTGAATGGGCATTCAGTCAGAAAACAGCCTGAGCTGAAACAGAGGTGGTTGCAGTCATGTAGTTTTGGGGACAGGTGAGACAAAATATGATCCAGGAATTCCAGTTTGAGAATCCTATCAGATGCCGAAGCACTGGATGGCACTTTATGATATTACAATGAAGGATTTTACTTGACGTGTGTGATAATATGGAATACAGTGTCAGATCTGTTAACCAGTACGAATGGACTCAAAGATTTCATTCCAGAAGGGATCAGATGGCATTTTAATGTTGTGATGTGTTGACGGTCAGTATACTGGATGTGTCAGCGTTCTTGCAAGAAGAGAAACACATTTGAGTTTTTTTCAATTGTAGACTTGGGACGCTCGTCTTCTGATGGAGCGCTCAATGGCTGTGAAATGTCCAGATATCAGCACTCACCTGGCTGGAACCAAGAAGGTTCAGCAGGTACTCGCCAGACCTGGAGTCCTGGAGAAGTTCTTCCCCGACCAGCCCCAAGTAGTGGAGCAGATCAGAGCAACGTTCGCTGGCCTCTACACCCTAGACATGGTGAGAAAGTAACACATGCCTGAGGTTACTGTGAAAGCTACTGTTAAAATTGGTCGTACAACTTGAAAGTGTGTACTGCTGGTGCTTCAACTCACTCATGTTCAGGGATCAGGCTCTTGGCTCTATTAAGCGTATGTGTTTACACTGATAAGGTGAAGAGAAAATGTACAAATGGTTGCAATACACTGACCTAATGGCAGGTTTTCTTTCCCTGTTTTGTTTTTGTGGTGTTGTTGTCTTAAGGGACCAGAGGGTGACAAAACAGTAGCAATGGCTCTAGCAGCACCAGAAGGGTTTGTCCTGAAGCCTCAGCGAGAGGGAGGAGGTATGATGAGAGAAACATCTGCCGCATGGTCAACGTTTCTTAAAACAAGAGAGTTTGAAATGCCAGTGGCTCCATGGTCGTGTACGCCAAGTACTGTGAACAGCATTGAAAGTTTAGCTTGAAAGGTATCCTGTCATGGTAGAGCAAGTATTCAGCTTTTGTTGACAGTCAGTCATAGAGCTGTTTCAGGGGTAGTCCAGATCTTTTAAGACAAGCTCACGTCAAGTTTGTCAGATTAAGTCTAAAGTCAAATCAAGTCCTTCATTTTAAGTGGCAAATCAAAGCCAGAGGAAGCGACTTCCTGGATTCTTGTAATTACTGTGAGGTTGCCAGGCAACTAGGTAAGACTGCAGGAAGTTCAGTGCCCAGCCAAAAAAAAAAAAACACGCTGTCTTGTTTTCATGCCTCTGTTTTAGCATTCGCTAAACAAACGAGATCTGACATTTTAATTAGTGAGCTTTAGAGATTCTGGTAGGTGGATTTTTTTTTGCCCGTGGACAGAGCTGGAACAGCTCTTTCCTGCTGCTTCCTGTCTTTATGCAAAGCTAAGCTAACCGTCTCCTGGCTCTAGCTTCATATTGAGTGCACAGACATGAGTGGTATTGAGCTTTTCATCTTTCTCTGGGCAACTGAGTGGACGAGGTTTTTCCACACTTAATTACACCATTGTTTTTCTAGGTAACAACATATATGGATCAGAGATCTGCCAGGTCCTGCAGGAAGTGAAGGGGAGTGCAGAGAGGATGGCTTATATTCTGATGGATAAAATCCGTCCCGTCCCCGTACAGAACTACCTGTTGAGACGAGATGCTCCTCTCCAAATCAGCAACTGTCTCAGTGAACTGGGAGTGTTTGGCGTGTATGTCAGGTATGTAATCACTATCTCATTTTCAGTATTCGTTTACATTGTGTTGTACTTTAAGGGCTGGTTCATTCATTTCAGCTTTAACTGCTTCTGCATATCTCAGAACTGCCCTCAAGCAGATAGAGCCATATAATTCACAGTTTATTAAAGGATATGAGTAGAACTATGAAGTTTATCTTGGCTTTACATATATTCACTGCCAGTAAGTCCAGAGAGGGTTCATGGTCTTGGTAATCCTTCATCCTCTCCCTCTCTACAGCATTAACTTCTCAGCTCAGTGTAAGAAATAAGAGACAAAACCCTACACAGAGGCACATCCCAAAGTTCAGCCAAGTCGTATGTAATGCTCCAATTATCTGGTCATTTAACTCAAGATGGTGCTTCGCAAAGGAAACAGTCATTTTAGTGAAAAATGTCCTCTTTGTGGGGCTGCTGTAGACTGTGTTCCCAGAGCCAGCACACTAGGAAGGCAGTCTTTATGCTTCAGAAACAAACACATACTAGCTATCAAGACATTTCATCTTTAAAGCTGCACTAATCTGTTTTTTTTTGGTCAATTGATCAAATTAGCATTTCTGACGTGAGACAGGGTGCTTAGTAGTGACGAACCCTCGTTGTTTAGCAGTCCACTCTGCAACACTCATCACAGTGTTTCCAGCTGCACCATGCAGCTGTTTTCAGTGAAAAAGCTCTGAAAACCCACTGTACTACGGTGGCCGACAAGGGCAAACGCGCCACAAATGGCAAAACGCTGCAAACACAGGAATGATGCAAAGCCAAAAACACACAAACACATAAAACAAATGCAACAGAAAAACGCTGCGAGAGAAAAATGCTGCAATCACAGAAACGAAGCAGAAGCAAAAACTTACAAATATACAAAACAAATGCGAAAGAAAAATGCTGCAAATATCAAAACACACACAACCCCAAAACAACTGCAAGAGACAAACGCTGCAAATTCACGCCACAAAACGGAAGTGCGCCAGGCCACTAGGGGGACTCGACCTGAGGGATGGACTGGTCCTGTAGGACCAGACCATAGAGATATAAAGAGTAGACGCTGCATCGACCGCCATTGCCTATCGGTGCTGACGAGCCGTGGGGCCGCCATCTTGGACCGGTCACCCTGCTCCACTCAGTGCTGTTTGGCAGGCGCAAAGAAGTGTCAGCGCATTTAATCCATCGTGATTTTCTGAATACTAAACTGATTTTTACATGTTTTTTTTGCTGCAAACGTCATACATGTAGCTCTGATACAGGACAAATGGTTCGGCTTATTTTAATATTCATATGGGATTAACAGTAATAGAATATTCTGATGTAGCCTAGACTGTAAACACACACATTACACACACACTAATATATGATAGAGAAGCAGATAGTGGCAGTAAAGTCAACTATTTTAATAATTTGAAGAGACAATATATGATTAGGCTATATATAAATATTTACATATATAAACAAAATACTGACTAATGAACACATTATATTTCTGCACTTCTGTCCTTACTCACCAGCTCCTCCTCTCTCTCTCCACAAACATCATTCAAGTAATATTGTGCCAAACCTCCATAGTTTAGAGCAAACTCTAGCTGCCAGATCCATTTTATAATCAAGAGCACAAATTGCCCTCAGGTGTCAGTGCACAGTGATTCTCTGTGCCCCAGTAAGGAAGAAAAACAGTTTTATCTGTGAGGATAAACTTCTTTATCAATTGATGGCTTTCATAATATCTGGCTTTAGGAGAAGTAATTGTTAGTTTAAGTGGTACTCTAAGTTTTGTGCTGGTGCACATGACGTTCTGCCAGTAGGGAGCAGCAGTGCTGCTCGTGGAAGGAGTCAGTGTGGCGTCCTGTGTGTTCATAGACTCGCATAAAGTGACTTGTGAGGATCTCTGGCCTGCACATAATAAGCACTATTAACACAGTAACTTGTATGTTGAGAAGTTTATTGCTCAAGCAGTAATTTTAAACTTTGACTTGAGGAAGCTTTTATGGCCCTAATTGTACTTGCACCATGCAACTTTGAATTACAAGTCTCCACTCTCCTGATCGATGTCATATTATCTTAATTAAAGTATTTCAACATGTAATGCTCTTATCTGTCATTTGTCTTCGTTTCCTTACAGGCAAGGTAAAGACATGGTGATGAACGACTGTGTGGGTCATCTGCTGAGGACCAAGAGCTCGGAACACTCAGACGGAGGCGTGGCGGCAGGAGTGGCTGTGCTGGATAATCCTCTGCTCGTCTGACAATTTCCACTCCTAGCTGCTGGATTTTCAACAAAGCAGTTTGCAAATGGATAACAGTGGAATCAAGGTTGCACTTTTGTATCACCCTGTCACTGTTTGCTCGGCTTGACGATGATGCTGAGCGTATGTGTCCCACATGTAGCCGAACTGTCATAGTTTCAGAGACATACTCACTTTTCTTTCCTGGAACATTTTTGATATGACACAATGCAGACTAACATTGGAAACATGGTGGTGGAGCTGAAGCGCCATCTTGTGGCTGGCTTGTGTTACTACAACATGTTAGGCTCAGTGAAGGTGCTCTGAGCTCGCGTTTCACATGTGAGAGTATTAAAAACATCTTACAACATCTCAGTACAGTTGAACAGCACTGTAGCTTTCAAACAGTCCTCACACAGTGTGCTGAGGTTTTTGTCTGTGTAACTGGAAAACTTGATGTTATCGGGCTCTGTGAAAGTGCGTTTTTGAAGTACAGGGTTTATGTGGGTCTGAGTCAATTTTATCCCTTTAACTGAGTGCAGGTTTTTTTTATGATTGACACAAGCAACTAACAAGCTGTTTATTTTCTACATACAGATACTATGACATGATGCTGTGGTGTCGTAAATGTGGAATGCTTTTTTTTCCAACATATTTTTATTGAACTTTTTTTGTGTGCAAAGGAACAATACAAAGTATAGCAATAATAATAGTGGTGCAAAAATACAGGCATTTAAACCTGACAGATTCATCAAGATTCATCAATTATTTATTCAGATGAATAAATAATAATAATAATAATAATAATAAATGCTACATAAAATAAATAATAATAATAATTAAATAAAAGGACAAGAGTTCAGGAAGTCTGATCCTTTTCCCATGCCAGGTCTAAAAGCCCTGACCTCATCCTACGAGGTGCAGTGGTACGCAGGTAATCGAGAAATGGATCCCAGGTCTGGTAAAATAAAAAGGGTTTACGCTTCAAATGGAATAATACTGGTCACAATTTGTTTCCACTGATTGAGAGTGGGAGCTTTATCAGTGATCCATAAGGTCAGGATACATTTCCGGGCACAGCGCAGCAAAATGTGCACAAGGTCTCTGCTGCAAAAATCAGCAGGTAATTCATCGTCTAGTCCCAACAGGCGAGTCCCTGCGCTCAGATGTAGATGATACTTGAAAATCACATTAAATGTGGAATGCTTTAACAAAAGCAGTGGCTAAAATGACCCCAGTCATTTTCAGCAGCTTTATAAGAAATCCATGTAAGAAATACAGCTCAGACTGCTTTAATTTAAGGGAAAACAATTCAACGTTACATCAGCACTTTACTGCTGCGCTCTCATGTGATGAGCATGTTGAGCTTTCCTCTTAATGTTGTCCGTTAGGGTTATACTGAAGAAGAAAAAGTGGTTTATATAAAGGGAGAACAAAGTAAGAGCAAAACAGAAGCACTGCAAATGAAAATGAGAGAAAAGAGAAGCGCCTTCAGGACGTCACATGCAGGATGAACTGTGGATCATTTTCTTCTCCCAGGAGCCATTCGAGGCTTGATGTTATGATTGTGTGATAGAGTCGTGGAATGTGAAGGCCAAATGCACAAACCACAATCAGGCCAAAAAAATCAAAAACAGCCGTCCAATTATTTCAGAGAAATCCTCCTTTTTTAAAGAAATGTCCAATAAAGATAAAAGGCGTCGAAAGGGTGTCCAATAAAAATGGAAAAAGTGTCGAATAGAATAAAAAGGTGTCCGATAAAAATAAAACTCTGCAGGAGTCAGAAGTCCGAGGAGAAAAGTACTTTATTGCTGGCAATAAAGAGGAACACGTTCAGAAACACACAGAGTGCAATCCTGACGAACTCCGGGTTACAATGGTCAGTGCCCTGTCTTTTATACACTTCAACTTGGTGTTTACCACGCCCTGAGGGCATCTTTTGTTTTTTTGAGTTGCTTCTCATCTTACACTGTAAGGTCATCTCAGGGCAGCCGCTCTGACCTTAAAATCCCCTATCTTTCCCAGATTTGCATTGTTACATCAAAGGTGCATCCCAAGGAGGCAGTCCATTTATTTTCTCTCTATCCAAATTACATCATTATCTTTTGTTTAAGTAAAAAAGGTTTACAACTTTATTGCAGGCACAGAGTGTATAACAGAAAGCATAAAACAATACTTTGGTCATTAAGTGCACATAAGTGATTATGAGAACTTTCAATCCATCAGTGATTATAGCAAACACACAATTATAAAGAATCCATGCTTTAAGGTTACTTCAGGACAGCGAGGTTATGTTAGGTCACACAGAATAGCAGAGGTCATGTTAGGTCACACAGAGGAGCAGAGGTCATGTTAGGTCACACAGAGGAGCAGAGGTCATGTTAGGTCACACAGAAGAGCAGAGGTCATGTTAGGTCACACAGAGGAGCAGAGGTCATGTTAGGTCACACAGAGGAGCAGAGGTTATGTTAGGTCACACAGAATAGCAGAGGTCATGTTAGGTCACACAGAATAGCAGAGGTCATGTTAGGTCACACAGAATAGCAGAGGTCATGTTAGGTCACACAGAATAGCAGAGGTCATGTTAGGTCACACAGAGGAGCAGAGGTTATGTTAGGTCACACAGAGGAGCAGCTGCCCGAACACCTGTAGCTCCGGAGGGTGAGCGGGATGGGGTGAAAAGACACCTGTCTGCCAGGTGTTTGGGGTTGAGGTCATCTGGACTGACTCCATACATTTTGCCCCCTGTGGGGTACAGTACATCAGTTCTTGTGTACCATCTCTGGCATTCTGAGGTCTGTTATCACTAAATGTTGCCAGTGGAAGGAGACTGCAAATAAAGAGAGCTTGATATTTTCTTCCACTTGCCTGAAGCATGCAGGGTGGGGCTTATTTAGGCTGAGAAGGCTGCATGCAAATGGGTGACTAAGAGCTATATAAGTGAGAACAGACATTACAGATTATTTTCTTGTCATAGTGCTGAACCTGTGCTGCAACATTTACTCAGGCATTCGTGGCTTCACAGGGTAAGTGTATGTGTTACTGCCATGTAATGTATGCAGATTTAATACCAAACGAACTAAAATGAATGGGATGAACTAACAGTTATGACATTATGTCAAAGACGTGTGTGTTGTATTGCAGAGATACAGACCGAAAGTAGCATGCTGACCAGCTTGCTGCTGGCCTCCCGCTCATAATACCACTTTGTACCGTAAGAGGTGATGTCTGATAGTATAGCCTGCGTAGTTTCAGCTGGGAGATGTATGTTGGTTTGCTATGTTTCACAAGATTTTTTAATCAAATAAATCAACAAATAAACCCACAAAGTGTCACGACAGGAAAAATTCTTATACCCATTTTTATCAGTAACAGAAAAATCAAGCGGTACATCTTTTGAGTTCAGGTTTCTCTTTCACTGTTACTTGTTAATATTTATTTGTTCAAAACAAACCCTTCGTCCTCTCTGAAGAGTTAGATGTGGAAGTATTCCAGCTCTGGATGCTGCCTCTCCTGTCCCGCCCTGCCATGTTGTTGTCTCCATAGTCAGAGTCTTGATCGGAGCTGCTATAAATCTCCTCAGCACTGTTTTGTCAGTTATCAGTCTGGTGGTTTGGCTCTTGTCCCGCCATGCACACTGGACACATGACGATGATGCTGAGCGTATGTGTCCCACATGTAGCCGAACTGTCATAGTTTCAGAGACATACTCACTTTTCTTTCCTGGAACATTTTTGATATGACACAATGCAGACTAACATTGGAAACATGGTGGTGGAGCTGAAGCGCCATCTTGTGGCTGGCTTGTGTTACTACAACATGTTAGGCTCAGTGAAGGTGCTCTGAGCTCGCGTTTCACATGTGAGAGTATTAAAAACATCTTACAACATCTCAGTACAGTTGAACAGCACTGTAGCTTTCAAACAGTCCTCACACAGTGTGCTGAGGTTTTTGTCTGTGTAACTGGAAAACTTGATGTTATCGGGCTCTGTGAAAGTGCGTTTTTGAAGTACAGGGTTTATGTGGGTCTGAGTCAATTTTATCCCTTTAACTGAGTGCAGGTTTTTTTATGATTGACACAAGCAACTAACAAGCTGTTTATTTTCTACATACAGATACTAAGACATGATGCTGTGGTGTCGTAAATGTGGAATGCTTTTTTTTTCCAATATATTTTTATTGAACTTTTTTTGTGTGCAAAGGAACAATACAAAGTATAGCAATAATAATAGTGCAAAAATACAGGCATTTAAACCTGACAGATTCATCAAATAAACAGATAGATGAATAAATAATAATAACAATAATAATAATAATAATAAATGCTAAATAAAATAAATAATAATAATAATTAAATAAAAGGACAAGAGTTCAGGAAGTCTGATCCTTTTCCCATGCCAGGTCTAAAAGCCCTGACCTCATCCTACGAGGTGCAGTGGTACGCAGGTAATCGAGAAATGGATCCCAGGTCTGGTAAAATAAAAAGGGTTTACGCTTCAAATGGAATAATACTGGTCACAATTTGTTTCCACTGATTGAGAGTGGGAGCTTTATCAGTGATCCATAAGGTCAGGATACATTTCCGGGCACAGCGCAGCAAAATGTGCACAAGGTCTCTGCTGCAAAAATCAGCAGGTAATTCATCGTCTAGTCCCAACAGGCGAGTCCCTGCGCTCAGATGTAGATGATACTTGAAAATCACATTAAATGTGGAATGCTTTAACAAAAGCAGTGTTTGGGGTTGAGGTCATCTGGACTGACTCCGTACATTTTGCCCCCTGTGGAGTACAGTCTCGCGCTTTAGGTTTAGCACCCAGCAGTTGCAGATCCAAATCCCACAATTCACTCTGTCCATGTAGGCGAGTCTGCGTAAAGTTGTGGCTCCTCTTTGGGTTTCTTCTAATCAGTTCTTGTGTACCGTCTCTGGCATTCTGAGGTCTGTTATCACTAAATGTTGCCAGTGGAAGGAGACTGCAAATAAAGAGAGCTTGATATTTTCTTCCACTTGCCTGAAGCATGCAGGGTGGGGCTTATTTAGGCTGAGAGGGCTGCATGCACATGGGTGACTAAGAGCTATATAAGTGAGAACAGACATTACAGATTATTTTCTTGTCATAGTGCTGAACCTGTGCTGCAACATTTACTCAGGCATTCGTGGCTTCACAGGGTAAGTGTATGTGTTACTGCCATGTAATGTATGCAGATTTAATACCAAATGAACTAAAATGAATGGGATGAACTAACAGTTATGACATTATGTCAAAGACGTGTGTGTTGTATTGCAGAGATACAGACTGAAAGTAGCATGCTGACCAGCTTGCTGCTGGCCTCCCGCTCATAATACCACTTTGTACCGTAAGAGGTGATGTCTGATAGTATAGCCTGCGTAGTTTCAGCTGGGAGATGTATGTTGGTTTGCTGTTTCACAAGATTTTCTAGTCAAATAAATCAACAAATAAACCCACAAAGTGTCACAACAGGAAAAATTCTTATACCCATTTTTATCAGTAACAGAAAAATCAAGCGGTACATCTTTTGAGTTCAGGTTTCTCTTTCACTGTTACTTGTTAATATTTATTTGTTCAAAACAAACCCTTCGTCCTCTCTGAAGAGTTAGATGTGAAAGTATTCCAGCTCTGGATGCTGCCTCTCCTGTCCCGGCCTGCCATATTGTTGTCTCCATAGTCAGAGTCTTAATCGGAGCTGCTATAAATCTCCTCAGCACTGTTTTGCCTGTTATCAGTCTGGTAGTTTGGCTCTTGTCCCGCCATGCACACTAGAAAAAGCTGCTGAGCCAGGTTCCATTGCTCGCGATGTAATCATCAGCACTCCACCGGGGCTCAGAGCTCATGGGGAATTGGCTGAGTTTTGGTGACTCTAATCTGTGCTTACAGTCAGTTTGATGTGGGGTTCTTCTAGTTTCTTCATGTCTGGATTTCATTTATCTAAATGATTGAATATTTTGGGCTTGCACGGTGGAGCAGCAGGTAGTGCGCGTGCCTCACAGCAACAAGGTTGGCAATTCGATTCCCGGGCCGTGATGTTTGCATGTTCTTCCCGTGCATGCGTGGGTTCTCTCCGGGCACTCCGGCTTCCTCCCACAGACCAAAAACATGCTCTAAGTTAATTGGTGACTGTGAAATTGCCCCTAGGTGTGAGTGTGAGTGTGAATGGTTGTGTGTTTGTGCCCTGCGATCGACTGGCAACCGGTCCAGGGTGTATCCCGCCTCTCACCCGTTGACGGCTGGGATAGGCTCCAGCACCCCCTGCAACCCCGAAAGGGATACGCGGTATAGAAAATGGATGGATTGAATATTTTACTTCTCTTAGCTTGGAAGCCAACCCTAGATTTATTTCCAATTTAGGAATTTGGACTGAGATGCAGGTTAATGCGTTATTTAACAGAAAGTGTCAAAATCATCTGCGGCTTTTGCCAGTGATTGGATGCCATCATGATGAATCCCTCCTCCCTCTGTAGAATCTCACAATACTCAGTGTGCTACCACACCTCCCTCTGGCCACTTCAGACTTTATTTAGATCAGATGTTAGTTGCATGTCCAAAATGCTGACAACAGAGATGGAGAGTACAAAGTTAGAATAAGGAAACATGGGAAATGCTGGATTGTACCTTTAATGACCGCTACAAGTTACGTAGAAGGCTGATGGGGGTGACGGGTCAACAGCTGTTCTGCTAATTTCTTCTGTGAAACGTGCTTTGATTTTCTCCCAATTGTCTCCTGAAAGGTTGCTGTGTTTTACCCCTCAGGCTCATCGTGATGGCAACAAAAGCAGTTCTCCAGCAGCTGATCACAAATCCCGACAGACTAAGCACTTTAGCGGATGAGGCAAAAGAGTTGGCTTTTCAAGTTGGGGTTCTTATGCACACATGTGAGGGCCCCAGTTTGCCGGAGGTAGGGGCAACAACTATAACTTTGACATTTAAAGGACGGGTTTCTGTTGGATGAAGTTCATCCATAATGTGTCCTATTACTTCATGCTGAGTGATTTTTTTTTTTAAGCATTTAGAGAATTTGTGGTTAGATTACCCACCTCCAACAAAATGTCAAAGACCCATTGACTGAAACAGGGACTGTCCAGCTCCCATACGAAAGCATTTATCATGCAGCCTGGACGGTAGAACAGTATTAGAAACTCAACTGTAACTGACAAACCTGAAGCCTCGCACAGGTGTCAGGGTACTCTAGATGCTGAAAAATGGAATGCAGCTAACATTAAAACTGGGTCATCAATAGGGCTGGGCGATATGGCTGAAAACTGAATCACGATAGAACACGATATAAGTGTTCTATATCGGTCGATATCGATAATTATTAATATTTTTTATGACCTATTTAAAATAAGGACCAGGAGAAAAATACATTAAATTTAAACATTTATATTTTAAACTGAACCTTCCTCTTATTATAATCCCCTCAGTTATCAAGGCAGAAAGGAAAGGAAATGTCAACACAACCATGGAAAACACTCAAATAATAAATGTGAATAAAAGTGTAAAAACGTAAACAGAGAGAAACCTGAGAACTTTTTTTTCTGCAGGTTTAGCGCCAGGAAGTTCACAAGCTGATTCATCTTCTGGTGAATAAAATGTTTTTAAATATGTGCAGTGTTTTCTAAACATAGCAGAAACTGAGGAAGACTTGACATCTGTAACATACAAACAAACAAACAAACAAACAAACATGATAGACAGCACAGTATGATTGATTGAACTATAAAACCAGCCTAGACATATGAATAACTTTAGTCACTCTTCTTACTCTAAACATACATGAACTATTCAATTATATTTTTATTACAAGTGTGTTTAAAAAAAAAAAAAAGAAAACGCACGTGTAAGAGATGTTTATAACCTGGCTTCTCCTCAGTGCTCAGTGAAGCATGTCTTTAACTACATGATATGCCGCTGCCTCCGTTACATCTTTGTGCCTTTTAGATGATTTGTCATCAGGCACTGAAGCAGATACCTCTGCATGGCGGTCAGCTGCTTGTGCGGTGGTGCTGCGGTTGTAGATGTTGTTGGATGTTGGCGAATACGGCTGCGCTCCAAAGGGTGAGCGCGGCTAAGGTGGTTAAATAAGTTTGTGGTGTTACCGGTCTGAGTGGGGACGAAAGTCTTGCATAAGTTACAGACCACATTGGTCTGACTACGGTCCGACTTATAAAATCCAAAAAATTCCATACTGGCGAGTTGACTTTCCCTGTTCTATCGACGATTTCTTCGCTCGCTGCAGCGCTCACTTTCTATTTCTCATCTCACTCCTCGCTAAGCATCAAACACGTGACAACGAGATAGCGCAACCAACACATGATACTGTTACGTGATTGGCGTGTTAGTGTATCACTCCAGCTGATCAGTGATACTCCCTACGTTGCTCGGTTACCTGAGAGCGAGTGCTTTTGTTCATGCAACCAACCTTGCTTCTGTTTCTTCCGACGAAGAAAATTTATCGAATGTTTTATCAAACGCATTTTTTTATTGATCTTGATTACGTGTCTATCGCGAGATATATCGTTGTCATTTTATCGCCCAGCCCTAGTCATCAACAGACCTGATTGCTCGGTATGCAGCAGACTGTGCTCATTCCATCAAGCTTGGATTGTGCACTTTAAACATGGTGGGACCCAGCATTTTTTTTTTAAGTGTATCAGCTTGTACAAGTTCATATGCACAACGTTTTTGGGGTAGCAGATGAAAGAGTCATTTTTTTCAGCCTCTACAATATTGTAATATAACTACTTTTAAAGAAAAAAATGTTTAAAATTGTCCATCACTTTCGTGCAGACAAGCAAAGAGTCTGTCATCAATATTTTGACTTCATAACAACGGATTTTATGACGACATGTCAAAGGGTTCACATTCACACTTTTGTTTTTCAGGGTTTTTTTGGGGGGTGGGGTGGGGGGCTGGAGGAGAGAGACTTTCAGTCTATGGTGATTCAGCCTCTCTGCTCTCACCAGTCATTTGTAGGCTTTTTTTTAGCTTCATATACTGAATGTGTAAATATGCTTCTGATTCATGTCTACACATTGTGGGAGGTGGACTGCTGCCTTAAAAACATTTAATGAAGAGGTGTTGTTGTGGGATTTTAAGGTTTTAAGTTAAAGGGCTTACAGTTAAAGGCAACTATACTGGAAATATACTGAAAACATATGTAAGATGTTTAAATTAGATTCATGTATGAGTTGAGTGTGCCTAAGTGATCACAGCACGTATGTTTGTAAAGGCAAAGCTCAGGATAAATCCAGGCCTGATGAAGCATGCCTCAAAAATGTTGACTGTAGTTTTTCAAAAAGCTAGTAGTCACCCCCCCCAAGGTCGAAGCTATGTGCCATGGGTAGATTAGGAAGGCATGTCTGGCTGCAGTTGTCACCTGACAGATAAGAAATTGCTAACTTCTCAGGTTTGGTCAGAATGACTCATGACAATTCTAATGGTGCCACAGCTGGTTCAGACTGGATTTTAAAAGAATGGCTTGTGGTCTCTCTTTAGAGAGTTTTGGTAGTTTATGATGGTTTTTGTTAGCTTTTTGTGCAGGACCCAGGGGTCCACTCCACTGTTTGTTCACGCTGTTTTTGCTTTGAATAAACAGCCTCACATCAGACTTTGAAAACCTTGCAGCATATTTCTTGAAACCTTCATGAAGACACCAATAATCGATCCAGATGTATTTTTGAACTACATGCTGGACGCTGCTGCCTGACCATTTCTGGCCCAAAGGCAGGCAGTTTGTGACCACAACAGTGTCCTGTTTTGAATACATTTGGGAACCAAACACACCACAGACTATTGGCTTGCATTGTAATTCAGCACTCTTCATATGTGAAGACAAAATGTATTATTACCTCTGTAGAGGAGTTTATGTTTTCAGTTGGGATTCTTTGTTTGTCAGCAGGATTATGGAAAAGCTACTGACCCGATTTTCACGAAAGCAGATCTGAATCTTGGGGCGATACACAAATATTTTTTCACTTTCATTAACACTGTGAGATCAGGTATTTGGCCTTGATGAAAATAAATGCCATACAACTTTAAATCCAGTAGGTGGTAGCAAAGTTCAACAGTGATAAAACACAGCCACTTGTGTTATAGATGCCCCAAAAGCCCAAAACTATTCATACCCCTGGCAAATTTTGACTTAAAGTTACTTTTATTCTACCAGCAAGTTTTCTTGATTGGAAATGACACAGGCGTCTCCCAGAAGTTAATAAGATGATGTACAAGAGGTATCATTGTGGAAATAAATATTTCTCAGTTTTTATTTACATTTGAAGAAAAAGAGGCATATCCAAAATTATTCATCCTATAAGGCCATATCTAAATGTTTTCAGGTTCCAGTGGCTACGGTGCAAAATATTATTAAAAAATACTAGACGTTCAGCACTGTGGAGAATCTCAGAGGACGTGGTTGGAGGCCAAAAGTGACACCTGTGCTGTGGACATCCTGGTGAATCTGGGCTCTGCTGGTGGCAACATGTCAAGGCAGACACTGCTGGGTACCACGGACGCAGACCAAGGAGGACGCCACTTCTCCAGATAAGGCACACACAAGCCCGCTTGGCCTTTGCAAATGCTCATCTGGACAAAGAAGAAGACTTCTGGTTTGTTTTATGGTCAAATGAAACAAAAATTTAATTGTGTGGCCACAATGATGGTGTAAAAAAGGCGAAGCCTTCAACCCTATGAACATCATCCCCACTGTCAGTCATGGTGGTGCAAACCTAATGCTTTGGGGGTGTTTTCCAGCCAATGGCCCTGGGAACCTGATCACTGCAAGTGGCACCATTAAAAAGAGCAATACATCAAGATTCTCAACAATAACATCAGGCAGTCTGCAGCGAAACTTGGCCTTGGGCACCAGTGGACATTTCAGCCAGACAACGACCCAAAAGACACAGCAAAAGTGGTGAAGAAATGGTTAGCGGACAAAAACATTAATGTCTTGCAGTGGCCCAGTCAGAGTCCTGACTTGAATCCAATTGAGAATCTGTGGAGGGAGTTAAAGATCAGGGTGATGGCAAGGAGAGCCTCCAACCTGAAAGAGTTAGAACTCATCGCTAAAGATGAATGGGCAAAAATACCAGTGGAGACATGCAAAAAGCTGGTCAGCAATTATAGGATGTGTTTGATTGCTGTAATAGCCAATAAAGGCTTTTCTATTGATTATTGAGAAGGTATGAATGAAGCTGAGAAATATTTATTTCCTGCCCATTTCCTCCCTATTTGATGCCTCTTTTACATCGTCTTATTAACTTCTGGGAGACGCCTGTGACATTTCCAATCAAGAAAAAACTTGCTGGTTGAATAAAAGTAACTTTTAGTCAAAATTTGCCAGGCGTATGAATAATTTTGGGCTTGACTGTGTATGACAACTCCATATCCCAGTCCACATTCACTGGAACCAGTAATCCTCTGCACATGTGGCTGCTCAAACTTCACACAGAAAGCACTGGTTGCAGAGTGCTGGAGGACAGTGGTTTCAAGGGAGAATTGCAAAAATTATAACACTTGATCTCAAATTAAGATGGGGCTATGAAAACCTACATATACATATATCATGCAACTAATGTTACTTTTACTCTTAGTTTTGGAAATATATCCAGACACATAGTGGTTGCACTTGCACATTTGCATAGCATAGAAGAGTGGACTATTAGCCTTGGTATTCGACTTGAAAGGGGAGCTGACACACAAAAAATGTCCCATTGTGTACATTTCGTGTACTAATGCCGTTTCTGTCGTGTTTTCAGGTCGTGACCCATGCCCCGTTCACACTCTTCCCCTCCTCTGTGCCCAAAGCTGCCTTCTTCCAGGCTCGGGCATTACAAACTCACTTCAACACACTAGTGGACAAGATTAGCCAGGACCCAGAGTTTTTGGAAGAGGCTCTTGAAGGGTACGAGGGCAATGTTGGGAACATGTTGGTGATTTGAAAATGTAGTTGCTGGTTGAGGTATTTTCTATAAAATCATGTGCAGATTCTGGCCTTTGAACCCCACAACAAACAAATATAAACCCAAATAAAATGATTTCTGGATGATGCAGTACAAAATTTCATACATAAGTCACACCAGTCATGATTGGCGACAAATACTTTTAACTTGAAATTTAAAAAATAACCTTTTACTGAGTACAGTGCAGTACAGTGATTCATCACTGATGTGCAACGCTTGATGATTTGTCTCCTTCCACATCACAGTACCATCCAGGCGGATGATTTTACAGCTAAATTGTTTGGCATATACAAGCAAGTGCAGCTGGAAGGTCAGACGCAGGTAAGAACAAAGTAGGTATCCTGATTCGAAACCCAACCTCCCCATAGTTCCTAGTGAGTAAACGTATTTTCCTGGTGTTTCCCAGCACTGTTGAAGTGAAAGAAGCCAGAGATGCAGATGAGCAGATGAACTCTCAGGTGAAACTGGCAAACTGGCTGCATCTGTGTAACCTTTGAGAAAATTCAATTTGGTCAATTCTTTTTACTTCAGCTCAATTAAGAACTGTGCCACATCATCACAAATTGTGGGGGATTTGTAGAAAACCAATATATGTGATATTTTAATTATACACTCAAACATTATACAGCTAAACAGTTGACTGATATTTAGGAATGAGCTATAATACATAAAACATAAGTACTGTATTAATTAGATATCTAAGTTTTCAGGTTAGCCTAGTTATTCATATATATCACTGCAAGACTGTCAGACTAGTTCAAATCAAACCAAACTAAAGTCAAACACTCCCCAGTGATCAGGATGAGATGGTAGCGGTCTTCAGTGGCTGATTTTCTGAGTGAAGTTTGAGTTGGTGCATCTTCTTTCCAGTCCACTGTGGTGTGTTTGAGCCGGTCGGACTACATGCTGGACCAAAGTGAGGATGGGACGTCTTCTCTGAAGCAAATAGAGATCAACATTTTTGCTGCTGCTGGTTTCTGTGTGTCTGACTGTCTTCCTGTGGTGCACAGGTATCTGAGAACACACACAAATGTTTTCATTCATCAGCAGCTCGGTTGGGGGAATGGAACAGTATGTTGATCAGGTTAAGTGCATGTTTGCTGTTGAGATCGCTTTAAATTCCCAAACGGTGAGAGCGTCCATCATTCTAAATCAGCTCAACGCGCTCATGCCTCGCTCTCCTCTCTGTGATTTCCATTTGTACAAAAAACATGGTTCTCTCTGATTTGTCAGGTACGTGCTGAAGTCAGTTGGTCTTTTGGAGGAGAGCGAGCGTCTTCACGACTCCAACAGCACTCCTCAAATGAGCGCCGCTCTTGCCAAAGCCTGGGAGCTCTATGGCCAGCAGATGTGAGTGTGCTGTTGGTGGAGGTCAACATACTGCACATGATACCAGTGTATCAACAACATGTTTAGAAGGAAAGAAGAACTCATAGACATAATCCCTTACTGTGGAAAGTTTAATAAAGTACAATCAGGATTTTTTTAATTATTTATATATATTTTTCTTTCTTTCTTTCTTTCTTTCTTTCTTTCTTTCTTTCTTTCTTTCTTTCTTTCTTTCTTTCTTTCTTTCTTTCCTTTTTTTTTTTTTTACAATATTGCTTTGTTTTGGTGCAATGAAATAATCTTTATGACTGACTGAATTATAGCACATCAGTAATGACCTTCATTCTCCTTCTGAAGGGCAGTGATCATGTTTGTGGTTGAGGATCTTCAGATTAGCAAACTGGGTCGGCATCAGTTGGAGAAAGAGCTGTGGAACAGGTAAACATTTAGCAGATGCATGCTGACATGATGAAAACACAGAGCAAGACTTTCCCCAGTTTGTTAAGCAGAAAATACCTTTTCTCTTTTCTGTTCAGGAATATTCCTTTCATCTGCAGAAGGTTTGAGGAGGTGTCCAAAGGAGCATCTCTGGATGGTGACAAAAAACTGTTTATGTCAGTGTGCATTTCTTTTTTTCTAACTGTAAAGCATGTGTAGTTGACTTGTAAATGGTAGAGTGACTTATTCTTTAAGTTGTGACTTATTATGAACAATTTTACTAACAAGAGTGGCTGCTCACATGTGTCGATTATCACAGCAGTTATCTTGTTTTCCTGTTAGTGCGACCTTACCATAACATGTCAGTTCTGGCCTGTCTTAAAGCATGTTAACTGTCGCTCTGCAGAGATGGGCTGGAGGTAGCTGTAGTGTACTACCGCTATGGCTACATGCCAGACCACTATACAGAACAGGTAAGACGTCAATATTCCTAACATTTGTGTTACTTTGAAGCTGCATTAACTTATTTTTTTGGCAACTTGGGGGCAGTTGTAAATGTTGAGGCAGTTGTTTGGTTTTTCAGCAGCCACTGCGTTCACCAGCTGGACACTGACTTTTACTGTTTGCCACTGGCTGAGTAGTGTTGAGTGGGTTTTATCAGGGCGTTTTTCTCTGAAAACGACCCTGATGAGGGCAGCCAGAGTGAACTGAAGCAGTGAGAAGTGAGGAATATCTCCAGTTGTAAATAATTTCTAACAATGAGTTCATGAATGGTGCAGACTTGGGACGCTCGTCTTCTGATGGAGCGCTCACTGGCCGTGAAATGTCCAGATATTGGTACTCACCTGGCTGGAACCAAGAAGGTCCAGCAGGTACTCGCCAGACCTGGAGTCCTGGAGAAGTTCTTCCCCGAACAGCCCCAAGTAGTGGAGCAGATCAGAGCAACATTCGCTGGCCTCTACACCCTAGACATGGTGAGAAAGTAACACATTACATAGCTGTTTCATAGGACGTGAAGTTACATTAGCGGTGCCATGTGGAAGATTCTTTTGTGTTTGTCACCAAAACACAGAGAAACGCTGATGTTGGTCCAGTCTCTGCATATACTGAAAGTCAGTAGCAACTGTATTTTTTCAGTGAAAGGTAAATCAGAGGTGTATTTTTCAGGGTCAGGAAGGCGACCAAGCAGTGGCCATGGCTTTGGCCAACCCAGACAAGTTTGTCCTAAAGCCTCAGAGAGAAGGAGGAGGTAAGAGGACGTCAGCATGCCCTCTGAAAAGGGTAGCATACAACATGTATGGCTATTTCTTCACAAGTCACTGAACATAACATTGTGTCAACTGTCATTGCCAAAATTAAGACTACATATGATCTCACGTGTCACCTCAGGAAACAATTATTTTGGACAGGACATTGTCCAAGTACTACAGGAGGTTCAAAGTGATAAAAGGAGAGCTGCTTATATTCTGATGGACAGGATCAGACCCAGAACAGAACAGAACATCCAGCTGAGGAAGGGACTTCCGCTCACCCTCACCTCTGTTTGTTATGAATTAGGAGTCTATGGAGCCTATGTGAGGTAAGTATGCACAGACGCATAGAGCATGCACGTGTGGCATAGATGAAAAGATGAATCATACAGACGTAGACATCTTGATAATCAAGATGCACCTGTCTCTCCATACAGACATGGCCGACACATGATCCTCAATGAGGTTGCTGGTAACCTTTTGAAGACAAAGAGCAACGAACACAAAGATGCTGGGATAGTTAGCGGAGTTTCTGTGTTTGACACTCCACTCCTCATCTGAACGTTCCTGCCCTGAGAGTTTAAGGCACTGCGGCTTCAGAAAACACATATAACTAGACAAAACACAAGATCGTGAAAAAAATGTCTTCACCTATTTGACAACATGAGCCACAGTGTTTAGAGAAAAAACAACACCGCAAACTGACTCAACCGGTTACACATTTTATGTGTTTTGTGTTTCTGTATCTGGCTGTGTTGTTTGTATTTGGTTGAGTTTTGCGTGAAGGAAAATGAATGTTATCAGTTTTACAACGTGAAGAGAGAGACAGTGGTGGGACAAAGGTAACATGCTGATTTTCTGGATCTAGATTCAGTTCTTCTGTAGTTTTAAGATTTTTTTTAATTAAACTGCAGCAGCCTGTAGTTTCACAGACTCAACATGGGGTGGCAGTCAAACCAAAGGCATTGTCCACATAAAGTAAACAGACAGGGAGGTTTGTGGAGTTCATACATGACATGCACAGCAGCAGGGTTCACAGGGCCCTGTACATCCTGTTTTTCTGCATGTTAGCAGTATGTGCACGTATAATGTGATTTAATGGTGCAAGAAGGAGACATAAAGCCATATTTCCCCATAATGTCTCACAAAATTACACATTTTCAACCTGCTTTGACCTCAATTATTCTGAAGACTTTGCCCATATCAGGTAAAAGTTTGACTTAAAGAGGGAGGTGTCTGCGTTGGTGTGAGAAGCACTCAGATCCATAATGTTTAACGAGAGTACCAGTGCAGCTGTGCAACAATGCTTTTCAGCAAAATGTACTGAAAGTATCAAAAGTTGTTCTCATTCTGCAGTAAAATAAAATATATTATATGACATTAGCACATTTTTGGGAGTGAAGCAATAGGGTGTAAGAAGTATTTTACCATTATAGCATTAAACTGCATTACAGTTTGGTTGTTTATTCCAATAGTGCAGGGGCCAGGCCCGTCCAAAGGGTCACAACATAAATCTTTCAAGCTGTGAGGTGATTAGTGGTGGAAAAAGCAAAGTTCTGCTACACAAATGTATTTTTCGGACCTAGGTAATCTTTGTCTTTTGGTAAAATATTAGCTCATTTGTTCTCTTTGGACCTCAAACTGTTATTTAAATGAGACGTTTAAAGAGGAGATCACACTTTATATGAACTGCTAACAACTCACAGACATCTGAAATGTGACAAGAAGCCCCAGGTAAACACTGCTCTCTATTGTAAGGGGTTCACAAGGCTAAAAAGGTTGGGGATCACTGGCATAATCTAACCAATGTATTAACTTTAACTTTATCATGTTGATTAATTTAAAATATTGATCTGAAAGCTAATTAGCTGTCAGATAAATTTAGGGTGGTAAAAGGTGCAATATTTCCAGCTGATATGTAGTGGAATTGAAGTATAAAGTAAAATAAAATGGAAACACGCAAGTAATTATATGTATTTGTACTTATGAGTATAGCACATGAGTGAATGTACTTGGTTACCTTCCATCACTGGCTGTCTGGACTGCGGTAATGTCTAAACCTTGTAATAAAATTCATTATTTATCCAACAACAACCTAACCTGAAGTCGAGGCCTATGATTTGCTGTCTTTCTACCACGAATAAGAAAAGATGCATCTACTGAGGTATGATGAAGATGTGGAATGTTGTGTTTTTGCCTACTTGTCAGTGATCCTGATATTAAGATGCACATGCACTTGCATTATACCATGGCCTCTGACCATTCTAGATTCTGATCGGCTGTCAGGTGTGAATTAACTGTTAGTATCTAGACAGACAACTCTCAGGTCTGTGTTTCGTCCCCTGTTTCTCTTTGAATTTGACGTTCTTCCTTCGGTGCTCATGAACAGCATTCCACTCTGTATGAGCTTCATGTTCACCTTAGATTAAATGTAATGTTGAATTCCTCCGTTGATGTTTGAGCTGATGTTTGGTTCTTTACTGAAAGGCTGTTTTGTGTTAAATAGACACTACAATAAAACCTGTTTCCTTCGCTTCTGCTGAAGTCGCAGGACGTTTGCCATGGTTACCTACAGTATAATATGGGCATATTAATTTAGAATGGCAAACAAACACCTGTGTCATGGATACCTGGTGACATTGTGTGGTTTCTAAAAATCAACCCATACCTTTCAGCCAATAAGAATGTTCAGGTTGCCATGGTTTGGATAAGGATAGTGTCTTAAGGCCCATTTATACCCTCCGGATCCGGACGAAATCCGTCCGTCCGTCCCACACGTTGCCTCCGTAGGGGGCCTTCATACCTCCGTCCGTTTTCAGCGTTTTGTCAGTGTGTCCTCTAGGGGGCAATATCGAGTCATAAATTACAGAGCCGTTGTCATGGCAGCCGATGCTTCTGTCAGCATATACCGGCATCAGTAATGGCGTCAGTAGAGGAGGTTATTATAATGACAGTACTGAGAAATAGGAAAAAAAGATTAGACAAATCTTTTTTTTGACGTAGAGCCGGTTCTCTTCTTCGTCGGTTTTTAGTTTGACTCATTTTGCTCATTTTGACTCTACACTGCTCCCACGACTTCCACGAAAGCGTCCGTATCCGTTATTTACGGAGGGTATAAATGGGCCTTTACTTTGAGTCAGCTGGTTCATCCATTGCAATGATGCAACTTACACCTTGTCAGGCATTATCCATAGACTGTATAAAACATGGACCTGTGAAGCTCAGTGACAGTGACTCTGGCTGTCACTGTCTTGGCAGTGCTTCACTCCACCAACCACCTGGCTAATCCAAATTTGGGCAAGGATGTGGAGCGTGGGTGGAGCTGAGGCGGGAGCCTGGTTGTTGAAACCTTGCGGTTAGCTGTCACTCAAAGTGTCCACGCCCAAAATAATACATAACGAATGATTAAGACTTAATTATTGTGAGAGTGAGTTCACCCCTGTATAGCTGCCATGAAGGGGGATATTGGCTATAGAGCCCAAAACTGGGCTATGTACCAGGCTTTAAACATGTTTACTTCTGCGGTACAGTTGGGCATTCTGATATGGGGGATTGACTCACCTTTGAAGCCAGCCTCAAGTGCTCATTTGAGGAACTGCAGTCGTTGGCATATGGCTTCGTTGGCTTCATTTTTCAGCTCTAGAGGTTGCCACTTGGTTATTATCCCTTATGTAACAGCCGACAGAGTACATTCAACCTCAGGCATTATCACTGACTTCAAATAAAGTGTTGCTGTTATTTCGTCCATTTCCTGTTTTTGTTTCCTCATCATGATTATAAATCTTCGGTGCTGACTTGTAAGTGGGACACATTCCAGTAAGTGGCCCAGGTCATGAAACAAAGAAGAAGGTCATTGTCAGTGAGGGCTGTCAGCACCGGAGAATCTCCCACAGGAAACACTCCAGCATTCACTGTTTTACTGCCAGAGCAGCTAAAGAAATATACCTCTGTGTTTGGCTCCCTGAAGCTGTCGTCCCATGGAGAGGGCGAATGCAAGGTTATGGATGTGAATTTTGGCCATTTCACCGTCATCATGTTTTACTTTCAACCAATGTGCCTCTTCCCTGTTATTGTTTACAATATAATTGCACAGATATATCATCAGTCAGTCTGGTGATTTAATGAATTGCACTCCTCCTGATTTACATTTTATTAGACTTGTATAGTCAGGTTAGGGTGACAGTTCAGCAGAAGTTCTGTGAACCCAGCAAATCCCTGTTATATCTTCACTAGAAATCCCAATACACAGCTCTAACTGCTCACAATCCAGCTCCAGACCAAACATTGTAAGTGCAGTGTAATAAGCCAGTTACACAAGCCTTGGCCCACTTAGGCGGCGACCTCTCTCCCTCTCTTAAGTGTGAGTAGAGTGTGTGGATTAGAGTGTGTGTTGCACATGCAGAGGACAGGGGAAGAGAGTCATGATCTGGGTCATCACAGGGTGGAAGTGGGTCAGAATGCTCTGGCTCAGCAGAGAGAAAAGTTAGGGTGCAACAATGTCAGCAAGATTTAGATATTTGTGTGTGTGAGAGAGAATGTAGTTATTCAAAAACAGCTCCTTGTAGAATGCGTTACTGAGGCGTTTCTTCACCTCACAGCACCCACTGCTTCGTTCCTGCCACTTCAACTACAACCCTGATTCCAAAAGAGCTGGGACACTGTCTAAAATGTAAATAAGAACAAAATGCAATCATCCGCAAATGGCAATACTTTTCCAAAGTGTTCCCGAGCTCATGTAGTTATAGCCTTCATCGAATCATGTGTTCACAAAGTAGTGAACCTCTCTCCATCCTTGCTTGTGAACGACTGAGCCTTTCCAGGATGCTCCTTTCATACCCAATCATGATACTATCACCTGTTACAATCAACCTGTTTACCTGTGGAATGTTCCAAGCAGGTATTTTTTGGAGCATTTCACAACTTTCCCAGTCTTTAGCTCCTCCTGTCCCAACTTGTTTGAAACATATTGCTGCATCAATGAAGCTGATGAGGTCAAACATTAAATACATTGTCTTTGTACTGTTTTCAGTTGAGTATATGTGAAAAAGGATTAGCAAATTAGCACATTCTGTTTTATTTATGGTTCATGCAGTGTCCCACTTTTTTTTTTTTTTTTTTTTTTTTGGAATTGAGTTCCTTTCCTTTCCTTTTAACAAGAATAGCTGGAAGTAAAAGCACTGCTGTCACTGGCTGGAACATATGCCCCCTGGCTCTCATTGTACCTTTGCTTTGTACATCCTCTACTAAGACAACTCCAAATTTCCTGTTGTGGTATCAGTGTTGGTTCTCCACTCTGAACGGTAAAAAATATCAATGAAATTGGCCAACAGCTGACGTCAGTTTACCCTCTGTCCAGGATCACGCACAATTACTGGCATCACACTCATAACTGTGCTAAAATAAGCTCCCTTGAGTCACTCATTGAAGTGATTGTATGCTAAAATTGCATCAAGGGAGTCCAGACTGGAATATCTCAGCACCTACTAGATAACTTGTCATTACAGTTTGTACATTCATGGTGCCCAGAGGATCAATCCCACTTACCTTTGTGATTCCCTGATGTTTCCTCAAGCACCACCATGATGCTGATATTTCTGTTTTTAAGTTTTTAAGTGTCCTGGTCTTGACGGGTTGAGGGAGTATCCCTATGTGTTGCTTCTATATCCTAATTTCAGAAACCTGAATAAGCCCCTATACTGGTTTTGAGAAACCTGGATGTGACACCTGGAGTACTCCAACTGAAACCAGGATACTGTGGCATATAAACGTCTCTGTTGGTTCAGAACATAGTGACTGAGGTGGTGAGAAATCAAGACATGACTGCACACAGATGATCAGAAAGCTATAGACTGTTAGAATCATGTTTACAGGGATATGAATAAACAGGTTTCTCATGTTCAGTGTAAACATTGTATACTGACTCAAAACCAGGATACTAATATACGCAGAAACACACAGTGAAATATCTAAACATCCAATGGATGGACAGATTGGTGGATCAATTTTGTACTGACCTTCATGGTTCCCAGAGGATGAATCATTCTGACTTCTGATCATCCAACTGATGATCTCCTGGCTGACTCTTCTTGTGCCACTGTTGAGGTTGACATTTATTTTGAGTGAAATGTCTTAACAGATATTCCTGTTCAGGCCCCCTCAGGATGAATTTTGGTGACCCTTTGACTTTTAATTCAACGCCTTTGTCAGATCAAAATGTTCATTTGTTCAATACATTAATGTATGACCAAATATATTCACAACTTTAAGAACCTAAAGCAGGTCCAGTTGCTCTTGGTCCAGGTCCAGTTGCTCTCAAGCTACAGCCTCAGCTGTACCTTGTGTTTAATGCTATATATCAAACATTAGCATGCCAACATGCTAAAATGAGATGGTGAACATGGCTCCCAATAGGGACTGCTAAAGGTTAACATATTAGCATTGCTACTGTGAACATGTTAGCCTGCTGACATTGGCACAGTGGTGCCAAAGTCAGCTCTTAGTCTTTTAAACTCTTAGTCTCGTTAAAATGGAACTGAATCTTTAGAATCATCATTTACTGTAGACACACAAACGTGTCCTCATAACATTCAGCACTGAACTTTGACCTCCCACACCCAAGGCCATATCTGCAGTGCCGGGATATATATATGAAAAAAAAGCCTCTGTGTCTTGTGTGAGAAATATTCAGATAAAACAACCAAAATTACAAACTGTTAGATATTGACTCACTTTTTGTTTCAAATTCAAGCCTGATGTGTAACCCAGATGTCTTATGAGTATTTACATGTGACTATAAGTGAGTGTGTAAGTGTTTGTTTCCCTAAAAACAAGCGCTTAAATTCCTGTGTAATCTGTATTTGTGCTCTGCTTGTGCCCTGACAGATTAGACTGTTGTGTTCATGCGCTAAGTGATTTGACAGCAGACACTGCTGAGTGCTGATAGTACTGTTCAGCTCGGCCTGCTATCAGGAGAAAGTCTGAGTATTTGATATGTGTCTCATTATCACTTTCTGCATGTACTGTTACTGGTTTCTGACATGAATATATTCATATTTGTAGTGTTGCTCTCATCATGAGGCCTATTTGCATAGTTTGCAGTTAATTATCACCCTCTGCTCTGTCACCACTGTGTGATGATAATATCCTGTCTACTGTTGTGAATGGAGCCAGTAACAGTCAAGACAGTGACAGACAATTTCAACACATAGGAACTCCCGTCTCATGGACGTACATTCCAGCAACAACACACACACAAAGCTTTGTCCACCTGAGTTGGCTCAGAGGAAGCAGAATCGTACAGCCTCACACACACACACACACACACACACACACACACACACACACACACACACACACACACACACACACACACACACACACACACACACACACACACACACACACACAGCCAGCAGGAAGAGTCAAGGTCAGTTCCTGTTTTTGTACTTTTTCGAGTTCTTCATTACTATAAACTGCAGACCACATAATCCCCAGTTTCCTCTGCTATTAATGACTGATTAACAAAGAGCCCAATGGAAAGTTCAGGGAGTACAGTCAGGGGAGCTTTATATAATTGATGCTCAGCAGCTACTGACAAGCTCTCCATACTCAGCAGTTACTATCAGGCTGGCTGGAGCTGGAAAGCCTGCACTCACCAGCAGTGCGAGAGCGGGAAAATCCTTACTTTATGTCACTCATTGCTGGAAAATGAGCCATTTACAGAATGAAAGAAAAGGTGTTTCAAATGTGCTTCCTCATACAGCTCAATCGGGGCGAGTGCGTACAATCAGCACGTGTACCTGTGTATAAAATATGAAGCAGGGAAAACCACAGCATACTGTTTTTGGATTTCAGAGATTGGAAACGTATTTTTGAGTTGAGACAATATGCAAAGGGAAACAACACTGTCAGTCAACACTTGCCACAAGATGCTAGTTACTATGCTTCAAGTTATTTAATTTAATTTATTTAATTTATGTCTCACATTAGAGAGTGTCATTTTAGTTTTATCAATAAAATATCTTTTTTATGAATCGTTTCTGAGGTAGATGGAACACTTAATAATGATTTTGATTTCAGAGGGTATCGAACGGCCCTTTACACAGCCAACAGTGTCACCTGTTAATCCATCCTAAAGTATTTATACCAAGTATTTGACCTTGTGCTAATTAGTGTGGTGTGTTTCTCAGGTGGCAGTCAGAGTCGTGGAGGCTGGGACATCATTTGACCTACTGACTTGCAGGATCAGCTGCAGTGCTTGCAACACTCAATGCACACACACACATACAGTATATATATATATATATATATATATATATATATATATATATATATATATATATATATATATATATATATATATATATATATATATATATATATATATATATATATATATATATATATATATATAACCATCATGGCTTACGTTCCACCATCTTGACTGCAGCCAGGTTCTCTCAAGTGGAACAGCAGCTAACCCGGATGTGACATCAGGTCTCTCTGTAAAGCATGTGGGGTTTAGCATGCTAACTAGCTAACAACAAAACAACTTTTACTACTTTCAGTATTCACTGACATCGTTTATGTCTATTACTAAAATAACCACTCACACGTTTGTTACACAGTCAAATTAATTGTATACGTTTAAATAAATTCATTGATTGGATTACCAAATGTTTGGTAGAATATGCAAACAGGAAGCGGGAGATTCAAACTGGATTTTGATAAATTTTGGTTCGTCTCCCAGAGTTCTCTGGTATAAAAAGTACCTCGGCCATCTTGCCAGAGGCAGCATGTGCTGACACTCAATAGCCAGTGGCCTTGCCAAATCTTTTTCTTTTGTGGATTGCTGAATTTCCTTAAGTTCTTTTGAAAGATTTCAGGGGATTTATATTTTTCTATTTTTCTAGAGTTTCACACCCCCACCAAACCTGCTTGACCTGTATTGTTTCGGTGAAATACCAAAACCGTGAAGAAGCGAAGATTATGTTCACGCCTCTTTCTAAACGTAACGACTCCACCGCTTGGCCATTCCTCACAATGAATCACTCAAGTCTACTTGTCACATGTAATCAGTGGTGGAAGAAGTACTCAGGTCTTACTGAAGTAAAAGGTACAATACCACAATGTGAAAACACTCCATTACAAGTAAAAGTTCTGCATTCAAATCTTACTTCAGTAAAAGTGCAAAAGTACCAAAACTGAAAGGACAGAATGACCCATTTCAGAATAATATATATCACTGGATTATAATAATGGATGCATTAGTGTGTTCATTAATGCTGTAGCTGGTAAGCTCAGCTGGTGATCTTAATCTATAACAATACATTTATTTATTTATTTATTTATTTATTCTGAATCTGTAATGTAACTAGTAACTTAAGTTATCAACTCATGTAGGGGAGTAAAAAGTACAGTATTTGCCTCCAAAATGTAAAATGTAGTGGAGTAGAAGTATGGAGTAGAAGAAAAAGGAAACACTAGTACAAGTACCTTGAAACTGTACTTAAGCACACAAATGTACTTAGTTGCATTCCATCACTGCATGTAATCATATCGTGAACAGTCACAATGAAATGTACCCTGCCAGTTTTTTCAATGTGTGCTTTGGAAAGAGTTTAAATAGAACAGGAATAGTAAGAAATATGAGTATGATTTTAGGGTGGGGGTTGGTCATAGGTAGTGACATCACGTATCCTGTGTATCCAGTACACATTGGACTGATCTCAATAAAACCTGTTTACTATGGATCACTTTCACACAGCATAGTAAGTCATTAATCATCACAGAATTAGTCACCTCCAAGTGACAATCCACACCAACACGGTTAAGAAATGCAGGTTATCAAACATCCCTTCCAAGAGTCTCATTTCACTCACTTAGATCAAAGCCCTTAAAGCCGGTACAAGCAAGCAGAAGCTTGAGCGTTGCCACATCAGTGTTCTTTATTGGTTTTTCAGGAATGAGGAAGTGTGTGAGGCAGCATCTTTACGGGAAGGCAGTGAGTGTGAGAGGGAGGGGCTAATGGGAATGCATGTGGGTGGGGAGGTTATGACAAATATTTGTTAAGACAGACAGGAAGACGGGGACAAGGAGAAAGACAAAGTGCAAAGGTGGAAAACTTTAATTACATTTGAGGCTGAGTAATCACATTTCTCATTTTGCTCACACTGTGGTTGGCCTCTGTGCACACACCCAGCCTTTGGATTATCATTGTTACTGTGTTACTGCTTGCAACCTCTTGGCAAACCTGATGGTTATTGTGAAAGGAAATTTCATACCAGAGTCTTGTTTGGCAAAGGGGTTTTTCAAAAAAGGGAATAAGCCTGGGGCAACGATACACTGTGTTCTCTTTCACCATGTCATAAAAAAAATGGTAAAATATGTTCCAAATTAAGGAAAGTGTGAGGACACAGCACACACACACACACACACACACACACACACACACACACACACACACACACACACACACACACACACACACACACACACACACACACAACATGCCAGCACAAACCAGGATGACTCAAAGGCTAGTAACATGCAGATGTTTACTCCACCTTATTGATCTGTGTGTCAAGGCTGTGTGTGTGTGTGTGTGTGTGTGTGTGTGTGTGTGTGTGTGTGTGTGTGTGTGTGTGTGTGTGTGTGTGTATGTGTGTGTGTGTGTGTGTGTGTGTTTTCCTGTAACTGCATGGAAAGAATCAAGTCTCATCAGCATTCTCCCTGCATTGCATTACAGTGTCTGTGACTGTATTTTTAGGTCCATGTCTTGTGTTGCTGTATTTTCTCACCCGCTGACAGAGAGGGAGAGCAGGCTGACCTTTTCCCTTAAAGGACGTGGCTGCAGTCGGCACAAT
This sequence comes from Chaetodon trifascialis, assembly GCF_039877785.1. Lineage (NCBI taxonomy): Eukaryota > Metazoa > Chordata > Actinopteri > Chaetodontiformes > Chaetodontidae > Chaetodon > Chaetodon trifascialis. Next base: position 23,957,978 of record NC_092063.1, read on the forward strand.
GCGTAAGCCTGTGAGTCAGCCAATAGGAATGTGGCACTCCTCTGGCATCTCCTGGAAAACTTACTTAGGTTCTCACAGAGATGGAGAGTTTAGAGGGCGAGTTCTGGGACTATGACTGCTAAGCTTCTATTCTTGTGAAAACTCCTCTTTTTAGCAATCAGCACAAACCAAGAGGCACCTTTTGCCAACACACGTTGTGTACTCTCCTCTTTCAACTAACGCAGTCTATTTCCTGTATGTTCATGAGGCTCTTCAATGAGCCTTAACATAATTACTGTTTCAGGTGAAACTCAGTCCTTTGCCCTGCCAAGATTCTCTCAGCTGAATGAGACAGGTCAACCTGGTTGACCTGGTCGCAAGCCAACTCGTTTAGGCCTCCGGCTATTGCCACTCCCTTAACCTCAGGTCCAACCTCTTTGTGTATGTCAAGAACCAGATACAAGCAGCAGCTTTTGCTTCTGTTGACACAAATAGCTCTGATGCTGTTCAGGGTTCAAGCTTCTGTGACACGCACTTTCACATTCAGTTTCAAGCTCTTAGGCTGCCCAAACAATTCTCATAATAAAACACTGCAACAGAGATGAACAGGTGAACATATTATAGTGAAAGTCTTTCCAGTATAGCAAGGGTTAAACTAAGTGAATGCTAGTTATTTACTGTAACTCCAGACTCAATGAGTCTCGGCTCTCAAATTACTCTCTGATTGGTGTGGAATGCTTATGGTCTTTTTCGTGTGTGGGTGGTGGGGGTGGCTCACAGATTTCAATCATGGATGTCAGACATTTTAATTTGACAGGTATGCAAGGTAACATGTCAGTTGTCTAATTTTATGAACTTGTCGGGTGTTACTCAGGGTTAAAGTTTTGTCAACATAACTCTCACTACATGCTCAAGTCAACTCTGCAGTGCTGCTGACACTCAATGGCGCTCAAAGGAGGAGTGTCTGTATTAATTATTTAGACATCAATGTAGCCAATGTGCGAGTGATACTACACAAGCTGCTAATATGTTCTGCTTTAAGCTTAATTGCTTTTAAGAATAGCTCATCATTGTGGAAAAACTCTTGCTTGCCCCCTTAGGTGGCATGGTGGAACAGGTGTTAACACTGTTGCCTCCCAGCTAGAAGGTCCCGGTTCGAATCCCGCTGTGGGCGCTGGTGGCATGTCCTCCACCATGCCTTCAGTGCCTGCTCGAGGAAAAAAGGGGGCCTTTCTGTGTGGAGTTTGCATGTTCTCCCTGTGCTCACCTGGGGTATCCTCCATAAAAACACCCCCACTAAAAACATGCAAGAAGATCACCACCTGACAAAGACAAAGGAACTGGTCCCCGGGTGCCGGTCGGCTGGCAGCCCACCACTCCTGGTCTGCCGCGGAGGAAGGATGACCAGGATGGGTTAAAAGCGGAGAAAGAATTTCACAAATGCATGGCGTGTGCAGTTTCCCCCTCTAACTCCACATGTTGTGTATGTAACTGTGACGAATAAAGGATTTTTTCTTCTTCTTCTTCTTGCTGAGAGTTAAATGAGAAGATTGATGCCACCCTCGTGTCTCTACCCTACACTGAAAATGAAGCTACAGGAGGTGATGATCTTGGCTTAGCACAAAGACTAGAAGAAGCTAGCCCGAGTCACTCCCGGGATTAAAATCTGCAAAGCATCATCTCTAAAGCTAAACAATACCTTTTATTTTCTTTTTTTAATCTGTACAAGGAAAAACTTAAGGACAGGATGTGGTTTTAGAGGAAAATACATGCTACTATTTCATGGTAAGCTAGCAGCCGTTTGTGTAGGAATGAAATAAATGAGATATAACCTGTGGATTAGCAAATGTAGGAGTGCTGGCAGGTGGCAGTGTTTGGATAGGGCTAGGCTAGCTGTTTCCTATGCTTCCAGTCTTTATTAAGATAAGCTAATTGCTTCCAGTTTCATATTTAAGACACGATCTACTCTCTATATCCTTTGAACCGACGGTGTTGTATGCTCTACAAAGGGTAAAGCCTTTGAGGCAAATTTGTAAATTGTGATTTTGAAATATTTAAATTAAACAGACTTGATTTGGTGAGTGTATTTCCCAAAATATGAAACAGTTTCTTCAGGATGACAAGGCACAGGTCATGACAAAATCACACACACACCATCCTGAATGCAGAGCAGACCTCTTTCTTGGTGATTTTGACCAAATCCATTCTTCCGAGCTTCCTCAATCTCCCCTTCCCATAACCTTTCAGATTCAAGGATGTGCTGCCTCCCCCTCCCACAGCCTATCAGCTGCTCAGGGAATTAGCCAAAGAGAAAGTCAGGGTCACCCCTGGCTCAGACAACTTACTCCCACTACCCTGGAAACCTAACAGGCATCCACAGATGGATGGAGACAAACACAGGGCTGCTGAGCTACCACAGTGAGTTCCTGGACTCCCACACTTCCCAGCCAGGCCTGGGAAAAATGCTCACTGAAAATGTTTTAACAAAGGCTGTTCAAATGTGTTTGGTGAGAAGCTTCAACAGGCCTCTGTCAGCTCCGAGCTCCTAATTTCTTCCTTAGCTTGAATGTCCTCTCTGTTGTTTTCATCTGGTGGATGGAGGAGGGAGGTTTAGCTCATCTCTTGCTGCTTGAATACTTAAGTCCCTCTGGCCCTGATCCAAATGAATTTCCTCCCAGTCCAATGTTAAACTCCCTAAAGCTGCTGTAATCAATATTTTTAATTAGCAATGGGTCGGGTGGCTATGTTTGATGTGAAAGGTGTTGGTGGTAGTGATGAACAGACAGAGAAATATCATCCTCAGCTCTGTAAAGCTTCTTAAAATAAGTTAGATGGGATGAGAAATCGAATCAGACCATCAGACAAGTTATTGGCCCAACTCCCTTGGAAAAGAAAACTGGTTAGCTGTAAATCTATTAGCCAAACTGTTTTATTAACTGGTTCGTCTTTAGCTTTCCACGTGTGTCATAGCTGTGTGTGTATGCAGTTTTGCTGCACATCAACGGATTAAAACTGGCACTTCAGGCGCATTCATTTTCAGTTTATCTCCAAATAAAGTGGAGTTTTGGATAATCTGACTAAACTATTAGCTTGTTAGCAGCTTCTCTGATCTTCTGACTGCTCATGTTTATTTGTCCCCTCAGGTTTTGCTGCAGTGATGTCATTGTGTTCCCAGATCCAAGCAATTACAGTAGATGGTGATGTTATCTTAACCAACAGAGATGATGACCATGAAACTACAAAAGTAAGACCCATCTTGAAACCAACTGAGCGTGTCCTTTAAGTCGAAACTGGCTGGTTTGTCTGATCTGGAGCATGAATAATGAAAAATGCGTGCTCTCCAGTTCCCATAATCTTTTAGCAATTCTGGTATTTTTCAAGGGAACTTCAACGGACAGTCTGGGTGTGAAAAAAGGTTGCAACAGGAGCACTTGCACAATATAGCGCCGCCTGTTTGTTTACACCTCCTTGCTCCCTCCATGTCCAAGCTTGTTCGTTATGGAGGTGTAGCGTGGCCAGGAATGGCCAATACCCGTGGGATCCAGCGTAGCTGTTGAGAGAATGGGGGGCGGGGAGCCGTCCGCCCTGTCTTTCTCTTGCTCTCTCATTAAGATGTGTGAGTCATTCATAAAAATGTGAAAACAAAGTCAACAGCATAACTGCCTTCATGTGACTACAAGTTGAGAACGAGGATGACTGCCAGCTGTCTTGTCACGCAGATTTAACTGAAGTGGAGGAGTTTGCGAAGACAGAAGAGAACATTCTTACTTAATGAAGCAATAAATAACGACACCATCGTGTAATGAACAAATTCTTTGCTGTTGTGTTTGCCTTCATTAATTTCACACTCTGCTGTTTTCTATTTGCAATGAATCCACAGATGTAATTCTCACAGAAAATATAATCATCATTGTTGGTGCTCTGAGAATACTTTATTACTCTGCTGAAGCTATATCAATAACTAATAATAATAATAATAATAATAAGAAGAAGAAGAAGAAGAAGAAGAAGAAGAAGAAGAAGAAGGTATGACAGGGTAGACATCGGATTCACACAGCAATACAGCATGGCCATTTATTCCATTGACAGCATGCTAACATTTCTTTATTTATCCGCAATTTCTGCATCTGGGGTGAATTCCATGTCATGTGTCTGAGTGGCTGTGGAAGGAAATGGATATATGGATATTAGTATATACAGTAAACTAAAGTTTAAGTCCCTTGTCTCCTCCTTAACAACATTAGGCTGTATACATGAAACCAATGAAAGGAGAAAGGGCTAAATTAAATTGGGGTTTTGGTGGCTGTTTCATTGTGGTGATCAGCAGCTGGTGGCCATCATTTTACCCACCTTTACCACTACATCACTGTGTGACTCATTCCACTGTGAATAGATGGAAACTGTGAGCTCCTAATCTATGGAAAGACATTTATTCAGTGTTGCCACAGACAAATACCCCTTAGAGGCTAAATTTGACTGAGCATAGCAGCCAGACCACCCCGACAGTCTGGTGCCCAAAATCCCCCTCCCCCCCTACACACACACACACACACACACACACACACACACACACACACACACACACACACACACACACACACACACACACACACTGTTAGACGAGCAGTGAAGAAGAGCTGGGTTGGAGCCAGGTGTTGACATCTGGAACACTGTGTTGCTCCATGAGGAGGCAGTTCATCTCGACCGTTCCTGGAGCATCACACCCTCAGTTCTGCTGGAAGAAGTGACATCGACACTGGCTGCTCACCATCCATTACTCACCTAATGTCTATGGGTGAGTCTGTGTGTATTCCTGTACTTCTGCCTTTATGAGGTTTAAGTGACCTCATTCAGACAGAAAGATGAAGGAAATTCTCCAACATTAGGACACGTTGCTGCCCCTCTCCTTCCTGAGAGTTAGTTTAGGATTAATGTTTGTGTGATAATAAAGGGATAGTCCACCAATTTTACTACACGAGAAGATCAGAGTACTATCATGTTATCTAGGTTTAATTCTCTTCTTGTGGCTTCAGTTCCAACCTTTCTTCCTTTTTCTTTCTAAAGTCCCTAACTTTATGGACGAGCAGCAGTAAAATGCTGGAATACCCCTTTAAAACTGAAACAAGGATCAAGTGGTGGAAGTTGTGTTTAGATCCTTTAGTAGAAGGTAAAACTACATGATTACAAGCAAAGGTCCAGCCTCTAACTTTTACTTTATAAAAAAAATATGCTTAGAGTGGAGAGTACTCTTGAAGAATGTTAAATGATTCATTTATTAATGGTTGAGCAGCTGCTTCTGGACCACTACATAAAGTAATGTAGTGTTGGGTCATTTAATCACCAGAATCAGAAACAGAGTGTTAGTTTCAGGCCTTTCAGAACAAGAAAGCTCTGAAAGTTAAACATGTCTGCATGTCTAAAAACGAGATAAGAATTAGATGAACATCTCGTGCTTACATTCAAATTAGGCAATGAAAAAACAAAACGCAGCATTTTGATATTTAAGGAGAAATACATCAAAAAAGGCTAAATAAACAAACAGGGGTTTATCAGAATCACTGGAGTATTAACAAGACACAATCAACAAGAGGTTTGGGTGTTCATCCTAACACCATCATCAGGTGTCAAATGTGACAGGAAGTTCCTCTGGCAAGAAGCACACACAGAGACGTCAGATGATCAGCACATGACCTGAGATGTGAAAGTCACATGACTACTGAACTGTCAGCTCAACTCCCAGCTGCTTATGGTAGTGCCCTTCCTCCCTCTTGTGAGGTGGAGCAAACTGGTTTGTCCATAAAGTGCCATGGTGTAGTTTTTAACACAGCACTGTAAGCTGGGGACAGGTGGTGTCTCAACCCCCTCCTCTATCTATTGAGGGCTGCTCCACTTTGACAGAGATGGCCTCCCTGGCTTGATGTTTTTAACCATTGAGTTTATGTGATCCACAGAAGAGCCTATTTGCTGGTTCTTGATTCTCACCCAGGTGTCATCCACATATCTAAACCAGTGTCTTGAGGCATTACATGTGTAATGGCATGCACAGACTCAATCTGAGGGACAAAGGTAATGTATCACATTGTATGGCTATATCATATGTTTTGAGTGTATATATATATATATATATATATATATATATATATATATATATATATATATATAGAGAGAGAGAGAGAGAGAGAGAGAGAGAGAGAGAGAGAGAGAGAGAGAGAGAGAGAGAGAGAGAGAGATTTTTTTGGAGAAGAACTTTTTTATTGAACCACAGCGAGTGAGACATTTAGCAGCATATTACATTACATATTACAGACATTTTACAACTTTTTTAACGTAATACCCACCCACCCCCCCCGCCCCCCAAGTGTATTTTTATATCTATGTAGTATTTCACCTTTCAGGTGCAACAGAATAGAAACACAAAGCTGCACAAAAGAAAATACCCAAGTTAAGTACCTCAAAAGTGCACTTGGGTACAGTGCTTGAGTAAAGGTACTTTATTGTTTTTCACCTCAGGGATTTGGTTTAGCTTAGAGTTGCAGATTAGACTTGACTGAATGGTCCTTAAAAGTAGAATAAAATAAAAGTTTGTGTGATTGAAAGCTTTTAGAAAATAATTCTGTTTTCCTGTGAATGAGGGATGAAGGAAATTCCTGACAACGTCACCTAGCAGCTCCAGCTCTGCCTAAGAACTGGAACAGACAGGAGGGTCATAATGCAACAGCTGGACTTTTTCTGTGTCTTTCTCATAAGAAGAAGGTACTGTACATAGGGAACAAGACAAAGAGGAGCCAGTCACTTCTGTGGTGAGGTGTTATGAAGTCTCAGGTCAATAACGCCTGCTGAGGATGAGTAACACAGATGACAGTAACATATTGCCTCTGCAATATGTTACTGTCAACAACAACAACAATTGACACACTCACTGACTCATTAACATACACCGGGTCTCTTCAAGGAGTTAACAATGTGTCTTCTCTTCTGAAAGCTGAGCACAGACTGTTTTTCTAAAATGTCTCTGGTTGCTATTTCACTGTGTCCTATTTTTGTGATGACTCAGTGTTGATGAAGTCTGGGGGGGAGAGTGACTCACCAACAGTCCATGCAAATACCCAGCTCTGTATTTGACTCTAAAGACTTTGCATAATGGAATGTGCAGGGGAAAGTGTGGTCAGCAAACAATGGTAGTACGAACAATAAGGTAAAAGAGATCATTGTTGTGTCGTCATTCAACTGCCCTAAATGTACAGTTTTCTTTCAAGATATAAGAGAATACTTTGACACTTTGTGAAAGGGGTTTATTCACCTTTTTAATAAAGGATAGATACTCTACCACTCTCATGTCTGTCCAGAAAATACAGCTAGACCCGACCTCCTGAAATTTTCATCACCATTGGGATGACAGCCAACCAGCGGAGACTCCACTGCGTCCTGCCAGGACACAGTGCAGCACATTACCTTCACACAGAGCTAGGCTAGCTGTTTCCCTCTGTTTCCAGTATTTATGCTAAGCTAACTGGCTGCTGGCTATAGCCTTATTTTCATCATACATAAATGAGAGTGGTATCAACCTTCTCGTCTGATTCTTGACAAGAAAGCAAGGAAGTGTATTTCCCAAAAAAAGGGATATCATAGCTTTGTTTTGCTGAAAACATGTGCTTGCTACAGCCAAAGATTTGGAATTTCCCCTTAATGGGACGAATAAAGGAATATTTAATCATTGAATTGAAATGACACTATGAGAGCTGTGAAAGTGAACCAAAACAGCAAAACTGCAGCTGAAATGCAACACAAGGCTGAGGGGAGCTGCAGATTCAGGTGATTATTCTCTGTAGGTTCATCACCACAAGCAACCACTTTCACACTGTCATGTTGTTGATGTAAAAATATAGATTATAACCTCTTTAGAATCTTAGAAGTGACAACCATCATTGCAGGCCAAACAAAAATAGATTCTCTCTTTATTTTTGGTTTAGTGGTGATCTGTCACACAAGTTGCCTTTTCTTAAGAAGTAGGCTATAGGTGATCTTTAGAGGAAGTCCTGCTTCCCAGATTAAACACTTGAACCTGTAGAACAGCAGACATTCTTGGCTGCATTTCAGGACGTTCACACCAACACAAGCCGACATGCAGAGTTTGATGTGGCATGTGGTTCTCAGAATGACAGGGGAAATGATTGGCGGCGTCATTCGCAGAAACTACCTGCGGTCCCTGATACACTGTAATCTCCTCGGGGAAATTGCATGTTGCCTGAGCACCTGCAGAAGAAAGCCAGCAGTAGATCAGAAGGACTGCTAAAGACTGACACTCCAGTTTGAATTCATGTTCGAGACGTCATTTTATTTTTAGGGCAGGTTTCCTTTGATGGCTTCTGTCTATTATCACATGGTACAAAAATGCATTCAGCAGCTGCAGGACATTGGTATATTTGTGACTTGAAACACGGATGCCTTAGAATCTTTGAAAGGGAAAGCTTTATGTTAAATAGACATGCTGAAGGCTCAGGGAACAAATATCAAGGATAGAACGAGGATTAAATTGTGCTGAAGGAGTGTAACCCCCCGAGGTGGACTCTGTGAGTGTGTGTGCACCAGTGGAGACGCATTATAAAACCCTTGGGATGATCTTGACTTAAATCCTTTATCACAAATGAGTCATGTGTGTAAGCATTAATTACCTGTGTGTTACTTACGCAGCTCCCCCTAAACTGAGACATTACTGCAACATAATAAGACAGAGACGGTATTAAAAGCATTTGCTCTTTATGAAACAAGTGCACAGATAAGAAAGATCATTTAATATATTAGTGTAGATAGAGAAACCATTCATTTCTAGCCACTAGTGTTCTAAGAAGACAGAGACTCTACAACCACATTAGCCAATCTGTGAAGCTGTACTTAGGTGCGGCTGTGCTTTGAGGTAAATACTAACATCGACGTGACAACATGCTGGACATGTAAATGCTAAAATGCTGATGTTTAGCAGGATGTGCTTACCATGATGAACTTGCAATTTGTCATAGCTAAACCATGTCACTCAAAACCACAAATGGCAACATCATGGTGGCACTAGAGGAAAAGTCAGGGGATCACAAGTTAATATGATTCATCCTCTGGGGACCATGAGTGCCTACAAATAATTTCACCGTGATTCATCGAACCGTTGTTGAGATATTTTAGTTTAGGCCAAAGTGGTGACACACTTCATGCAGACACTGAGCAACATTCACTCTTCTTTGGCTCTGTTTTGGTATCAACAAAGTCTTGGTGAACATATGTGGCTCTGATATCCTCTGAAATGTTCCACTATGTTCACCAGCTGGAGCACTAACTGGGGCTCATTGGAGCAGCAGCATTGCCAACCTTTATGTAATTTGCTGTTGTGCAAATCTTGGTTTTGCTGTAGGTGGGGTCCCAGCAGCCCTGTCAGGAGGAAGATTAGCAGTGAGGCCAGGAGTCCCGTGGGAGCATTACAACCGATTAAACCTACAACTCTTATCTGTGCAAGAGAGCAGATCCATGATAGGCTGCTGCCTGCTGGCCACTATCAATAGATTAACCCATGAGAGCATGTTTGTTAGGTGGATAAAGCCCATGAAGACAAGCTGCAGCCTGAATTCCAGCTGTAAACTGGCTCCGGGTGATTACTATATAGCTTATGCATTATGAGGAGCAGAGCTGGAACAAATACCTATATCCTTTACTTAAGTAAAAGTAATACTATTAACAGTATAACACAAGTTAAGTCCTGAATTTAAACATTTTACTTCAGCAATATTACATAAGTTTTATGAGCAAATGTTTTAATGCTCAGTTGGATATGACAGAGCTATTTTAACTGCATTATGCTTATGTAGGTCTCTGGTCTTGGGTATGCAATGAAGGAGGGAGCCCAAAAATAAATAGTTGTAAAAGCACTCTCACAAGTTAATCCAGCCACACTACTGGTTTATTTTAACTCATAGTAATATTTATATATTTTGGATGTTTTTAATGTAAAATCAAGATTTCATAGAAATATGTCAGATATTGTCAGAAGTAGAAAGTGACATCAAATGTAAGTCCCTTAAGTAAAGTACCTCAAAACTGTACTTAAGTACAAAACTTGAGTGTTGTTACTGCTGAAGGTCAACCGCTGCTTAGTAAACAATATTACAACATACAGAACATCCACTTTATGGCTACTGGCCACTGTATTTTCAAATAGATGCATTTAGCAAATGAGTTTTATTCACCTCTAAATGAGGAACTTCAAGGAAAAAGTCCATGTTCTGCACAAATGACCTATTTTCTACCAATAATGATATTGGTTGTTTACCATCCTTCAGCATCTGAGTGTGTAGTAGAAAGTCAGTTCTGCGTTTTGAGCTTGTTTTCTCGTCTATGTGTCATCACCCCCCGGATACAGAGAATAGATGAGGAGATAAGAGAAGATGCCAGCCTGTCTTCTTTATCTCTTCATCTTTTCTCGCCGTACGTGCTGCTTTCCTACAGTGGCATCTAACAGGAAACTGCTCCTTCTGACCTAGTAAATCTTTTTATGTTTTCAAATTCAGTGTTTATTTAAACTGTTCTTGCAAAGTCTATCCTACACACATTTTATCCTAGCATCCTGTTTTTACTGTGATATGTGTAAGACATATGGTTTCACCTTGATCTGAAGCGTGCTGCAGCTCCAACAGTACATTTAGAACTATGACCGGGTGCTTGAAGCAATACAAAGAAGTCAGTGATCATAGTTAAAAAAATATTTATTGAAATTGTATAAAAATAGTTTCTAACATAATTTACAATTCTAATTTGAATGGATGAAAAAAAAAACAACAATCCAAGCTGCAATCATGAAACTCATCCTGTCTCTCTCTCACACACAAATACATTCATACACACTCACACACACATACATATCCAACATTCAGAATTCACACAGCAGACGACAACGTAACAAAACCAGTTACCATCAGTAGACGTTCAATGTTTAGATACATTAAGATGGAAGTGCTTTTGGGACTACTTACAACATTATATACATTACATACACAAACATACACACACACATCTGCTCTTTTCAAATTTTAAGCCATAAATATGGTCAAAAAAAAAAATCATCTCGCCTTTGTTTGCCTTTAAATAATCTGTGGGCCCTTCACTGACTGTGGAATGAAGCACATACAGCCGAAATTCTCATAAATAAATAAATAAATTCTGCGCTCATTGAGTGTGAGAAAGAAGTCACAGCAATAATAAATATCATTATTATTTACAATTCTTGTCTCTGCCGAATTTTAAGACCTGTGTGAGGCACTGTTGAAACATTAAAAAACAAAACAAAAACAAAGCGAAGAGCAGAGGATGTTGTATTTCGGTATGGTTACGTTTGCATTGTGGTGTGCATTCAGGTGGGTGTGAGCGAGCGGTCGCCTAAGCCTTGTGTTTGTATACAGTACAACACGAGAAGAGGAGGAAGCGGAGGTTGTAGAGTAGAGGTGGATGCTGTAGTAAAGAGAGTGAGGTAAGTCCAGTGTTTCTTTTTATGATTTGTTTGCACGGGTTGCTGCCGGACTTATGAGGTTGTCTGGTTGCTAATGACATTGGAGTAGTGGTGATAGTAGTGGTTGTAAATGGCACGGGCTTTACTGATCTAGGCCCATGAGAGGAGAAGAAGAACAGCGATAAACAATATAAAGCCTTGTACAGAGTAAGGAGCAAAAAGGCTGAGAAGAAGAAGAAGAAGAGCCTTTCTGCTATCACAAATTCAAGTATTTTCAGGGTCCCCCAACAATCTCACAGAAGGCACTTTTTGAAAACCTTTCCCCTCTCTGCCGACGCCTCTGCTCGTCCCACTCTTGTGACAGAGAATCGAGGGAGAGTAGAGTACAGCGAGAGGTTACATAACTCTGTTATGTGCTGCCCGCTTGCCATTCAGCAGAACAGCCAGCGCATGGGCTGTGTTTGCTCGAGCACGCCCTCCTACAGACTGACAAACACCCGCTGCCTAGATCAGAGTCCAGAGAAGATGATGCTCTGACACTGACGAGGGCAAAGAGCTGGGAAAATCAAGTAGTCGGGGTGGAGGGGGTGGAGAGGTTCTGTCGTGATGCCGGCCTCCCCTTTGTGTAGTCCTTTACACCTTGCTGCTGCCTGTGTGTGCACCTGGTGCGCAGCCCAGCCCCCCTCCTCTCTGCTTCAACTCTGTTACATAAGTCCGCTGTAATAGTCTTTTGTCAGTGCAGTCCAGTTCGGACCAGAATGGCCCGGAGCGAACCTCCATCACCGAGCCACAGCCACAGGCGTGGGCATGAAGGCTGTGGGCTCGTGGCTGATGCTGTGCAGCCTGATCTCTGTGCTTGTCTTCTCTGTCTGCACTGTGGATGGGACCACGGAGGAGGATGTGCTCTGCATCCACGAGTGGTTGATGATGTCTTCGAAGGATGGACGGTCAGCTGGCCGCAGTGACAGACACCACTTGATCAGCTGCTGGCATTCTGGAGGAGCAGGGGGAGGACAACCACTAAGTCTGGAGCACTAAACCAAGTATGAAATATGACACTTGTGAGCGAAAAAATAAAACAGGTTTTGCAGTGTGAATTTACCTGTGGAGATTCTCCTCCGGAAGAGCACCTGCCCTCTTGTGATCTCCTCATCGTGTTCAAATGGGATGTCCCCACACACCATGTCATACAGCAAGACACCCAGGGACCACACTGTGGCAGAGCGTCCATTATAGCGATGATATTTGATCCACTCTGGTGGGCTGTACACCCTAGTGCCTGTCAAGTGGCAGGAAAAAGAGAAACACTGTCAAAAACCGAAACCTCAGTAAGAAAGAGCAAATGAACACAACTGTCAAAATATCTCAGCACTGACACAGTCGTCTAATTATATTTGTATTGTCCTGTCCATTGGAAAATAAAAGCACTGTGGGTGACGTTAAATGACTGACAAGGAGTGCAGGTTTATCAGCTGAGCCTGTCTCTGGAGGTATTATCTGAGCTCAGGTGCCAGGGAGCGTGAGAGGCTGGGTGTGTGTGTGTGTGTGAGAGAGAGGAGCGTGTGTGGGAGGGGGAGCAGACATGTGACTTTGTTTACAAACTTTGAGTTGTAAAAATACCACTTCCTCCCGATGGGAGGCGCCAAAGCAACGGCGATGTTACTGGGCCGGTACTAACAGGCTGCTATGGGGGATGTCACAATGACACAACCTAGGAATTCCTGCTGGGGTCGGCGGGCACAAATCATGAGACTAAAGATGTGCCGCTCAAATGACCACGACGTTAAAAAAAACCTGACACCCTATTGCATTCTAAAAAATCAAGACAAGATCAATAAAACAATTTTCAAATCCATCACATTGATGACTCACCATCAAAGTCTGTGTATATGGTGTCTTTCAGCAGGGCTCCAGATCCGAAGTCGATGAGCTTCATCTCTCCGGTGCGGAGGTCGATGAGGATGTTCTCGTCCTTGATGTCCCGGTGCACCACGCCGCAGTTATGGCAGTGCCGCACGGCCTCCAGCACCTGGCGGAAGAAGCTCCGCGCCAGCTCCTCCGGTAAGGCACCTCTCTCCGTGATGAAGTCAAACAGGTCTTTGACATTTTCGGGCCTCTCCATCACAATGATGAAGCTGTCCGGTCGCTCGAACCAGTCCAGCATTTTGATAACGCCGCGGAAGCCCGTCCCGACTTTCTTCAACAGCACAATCTCCATCGGGACCCGGGAGCCATTAGGCTGCGCAGACAGTGACAAACATTGAGTTTAGTCCATGTATGTATGCGGACACTCAAATCGAAAACTGTCAATAGTTCGTTATAAAAGCAATATAGTTGTCTAGTACATAATACCATGATAGTTGGGTCGATATTAGCACTGAAACAGTTGTAGAAATCGGCTCTTACCAGCTCTCCCCACTCGGAGACTCTGTCCTTGGCCACATGCTTGACAGCAACCTAGCAAAGAAGAGACCGCGTTAAGGACCTGCGACTTACAACAGCACTATAATAATAGTAACAATAACAATAATAATGATAATGATAATAAGAATAATGATAATAATAATGCGTACTAACCGGAGCTCCGTCGGCTACCCTCGTACCGGAGTACACGGTGCCGAAGCCGCCGCTGCCCAGCACGCCGCCGACCTGGTAGAGCTTCTCGAAAGGCTCCCTCTCCTTCACTGCAACAAACATAAACACAGCCGGTGAACACCAAGACCAGCCTCCGCCAGCCCGACCACCACACCGCCACCCACAGCAAAGATAACGCTACGTAACACAACGGTGTAAACACTCAGTCGTGGTTTGAAATGAACTGCAGTCCATGAAAATGAGCCTCGGAGCGGGAGCTGCCAGCCATTGCTGCAGCTCCGTCCTCCATTGACGACACAGTGGAAAAAGGGCGTCTAACCTTGATGAACTTGGAGCTGGATTTTCGCCGGCATGTCTACGGTGGAGATGTGGGCCAGAGAATTGAGCTTGGACAGCAGCATTCCTTTGAGGATATCCACCACAGGTACTTCTTCGTTTTTGTTTTGGTTTAGTATAGTTGTTTTATTCCGATAGAGCGACTCTCCCGTCTCCCGCGGATCATTAGAGGTTTAAGTCCACGTTGCAGCAACAGAAATGCGGCAGGAATCCTCTCATCTGGATAGAAGAAAACCCGCTTGCGATCCAGGCAAATGTCGCCAAAAGCTTCGTCCCGGACTACGGACGTATGAACTGCTGATCCCCGCAATGTTTTGTAAACAGCTGAGTGAAATTCACGATAGAAACTGATGAGACGGTGGAGCGACCAATGCCTCCGTCAGACACCGGCTCTAGGAAACAACGAGCTGGGGGGGAGGACGGTTTTAAGGCGGTAGTAAGAGGGCGTCGCAATATGCTACGACGTCACACATGTCGCCGCCTTTTTCCGCTCTCTGCACCAATAGGACTCCAGATCCGCGTTCCAAACACACGTCAATCACCAAATGAAAATAAAGGCAACCTCATAACCGGCTGGGCCAGACACAGACGTGGCGGGAATAAAAACCCGCTAAAAAAGGGGGGAGGCTGAAGTAATAATTATGAATTCAAGTTCAGGGGAATGCCCCCCCACCCCGTCTCCTTCCTTCGCGGGAAAAAGACTCAGCCACTCAAATATAGGATATGATCAGGTTATTATTAATAGCTTTAAAAAGACACGAGTAATGAAGGACTGAAGTGCATGTTAATGCATCTGGGCGTATACTAAATTCCATTTGAAAAGATGCAGTTTCGCCATATTTGATTGCAAAGTGTGTTACTTTGTTTTTTGATCGTACCCTCTTGTCTTCTCCACTTGTGTCTGCATATGAAAGCAGAAACAGACTGTTGCTGTTGGCTGCCCGAAAGCATCCACATGGCTTAATGAAGACTTTTTTTGCATGAAGGGACACGCAACCTATTCAACCTGAGAGCAGTTCATCAATTGCATTCCAGCCATTCTAACCCCTGTCATTTACCTGATTATTTTCACATTTAACACATAGGTTTATTGGCTGAAGTGAAGTCCAGGACTATGGTCTTTATTTGAGTTGCCTGACAATGCCTCTCCACTGGCTGCGCATCAAAGCGCGCCGGGGAGAATAGGCGCATTCCACTCATTCTTTCAAATTGGGTGGCCGCGTTTGCAGCCGTTCACAGGATGTGGGAAACTAGAGATAAAAAGACTTCCATTTACTCCCCCCTCCCCCGGCCTCCTCTCTCTGCTCCTCCTCTCTCCGCCCTCCTCCTTCCCGCGCATGCATTTGTGTGAACAGCGTGCTCTCTCCCTCCCTCGCCTTTCCCTGCCAAAGTTATGTTTGGTTTTCTTTTGAAATGTCAGGCTAAGTTGTAAAACTCTTATACCTCTGATAGATTGTAAGCCTGTTTCATAAATATGTAATGGGGAGATCTCTACCAAACTGGAGGGAAAGGAATTAATAAGAAAGAAATGTGTATTTAGTTATTATTCATTTATTCTAATGGACTTTTGGCAGCTGCTCCATAATAAAAGTTGTCCAACCTTTTGCATGCTTGTATGTGCAGTCATTTATTTAACTGTGTTGCACGAGCCAACATGCAGAAATGTGCACACAGAAACACAAGTTTAATATAAAGCAACACCATTTTGCTCATAAAGTACTTGTAAAAAAAAAAAAGAAAAGAAAAGAAAAGAAAAGAAAAGAAAGTCAGCGGACTATTCCATATAGTGTTTGACAGTCAGTCTGACTGACTGGAATGAAAATGAGTGAACGGGAGTGTCCATACTTGCTGTTGGGATGCCCAGGGCAAATTCCTTTAATACCTCTGACATGTTTGAAAACAATATGCAAACCAGGTGCTGAACTACATAACTCCTGAGTGCCAACAATCAATGATTACACCTGAAAGTGTGAATAATGCATAGATTAGTGCAGTGTAAGCAAACCACACCCTGTTTTTCTAGTTTCATAATTTAGGGGTCTCTTATTGCTCTTCAAATAATTTAATTCACAGCTGAATTTGAACCTGAAGATCTATGATCCTGTTAAGCTACAGTAGTAACACTATACAGTAGTAATTGTAGTTAAAGCATCAATGGTTTTATAGTGTCCTGAAATGCGCGTGAGGTGAAAGCAGGAGCATGTGAGTTCATGCTCAGTCAGGGGCATTGGAGAGGTGTGTGAAAGTGAAGAGGTCCAAAGCAATGAGTGCAACGGTGAGTGCAGGCCTATGAAATGCCATCAGTGAGTGCATCTCTGTGGTGCTGCAGATATCCCTGCCTGCATGATCAGCAGGGCTCAGATGACAGCCATCTAACCTCATCTGTCAGAAGGATAGATTATTAGTTGCACCGCTCACTTTGAGGCCAGCTGCTCCGTCCAATCTCTGGAAGTCTCGATGTCCCCTGAGGAGGGGGAAACAGGTTCTTACTGTAAAGCAGGACACCCCAGTTTTTACGTCAGCAGGCACCAATTAAATTCACAGTTACTCACGTGGCCCCATATATGAAGAGCTTTTGTGACTGTCACTCAAGTGTTCGCCACATTTTCTTTCACATATCGGTCCTGCACTGCACACTGACACTCTACAGGCCACAAGGGAAAATAGCACCATGGCAAAAGACTTGGTTTACATAATACTTCTATGAACTACTTCCTCTTTCTAGATAAATAGAAACCCTGCCCACAGGGAGCTTTCACAACACCAGATTATATTTCCCATGTAGAATATTCAGCTATGATCAATGTGTGCACAAGTCACTGGAATATGTCAAGTTTCTGAATTTAGCATTTTTCATTTGGAAATGTTTGACATTTTGACTGTTTATGAGGCCCCTGAATGTTTCTTTTTCTATGTGTTTGGAGCGAAAAAAAAAGGTGTGTATTCTTTGTAATGTTTGTTAATACTCTGTTGAATGAACAGCTGTTTAGTTGTGATGCAGTTTTAAAATTGAAGAACACATTGTGCCTTGAGCACACATTGTCCACTATGAGCAGCTCATGTTCCACTTGATCTCAGCACTGTTAGTTTCCTTTTTGTGCAATGTTGTGTCCTAATTGACGTTGCAGAGTGAAGCTTCCCATAAACTCTGTCATCTACCTGACCCTTGAGTACACACTTGACCTGATACTCCGCCTCCACCCTTCACAAAGTTATGACACTTCCGATGCAACATATTAACCACAAAGGGAGATGATTCACTTTCCCTTGCATGACCTCATAGATTCTGCTTAAGAGGTCTACTGTCTACCTTCACTCTTTTCTGTCTTCCTGGATGTTGTAAAAGGCTTAGCCACTTGTCTGCACTTAAAACACTTGTTCGTTCATCAATCATGATGGCCAGCCAATCATGTCTCCAGCTGTCCTCAGAGCCCACCTGCTGCCACTCTGTAAGTGGCAGGAAAAATAATTATGGTGGTGGATAAGACAAGTGTGGACTTGCAGCAGGGTGCTTTATGGCTCTTGATGCCCCAGATGGATTGAACAATAGATAGTGGATAGACATAGCATTGTTTTTAACATGGCCTCCATGGTTACTCACATGGAAACATGCGTGTTGTATACAAACAGAAATATTCACATAGCATCCTGGTGTGGAAGGGTATATAATTATGAGATACGCTGATTTATTTCTATTTTATGGTCAAACTATCTGTATGGAAATGAGACTTGTAATTATTATCAATAACTGCTTAGCAAGTTTAAATGAATGCACACGGGCCTTTCTTTTAAGAAGAAGAAGAAGAAGACATCCCTTTATTGTCACAACACAACATGCAGAGTTACAGGGGGGAAACTGCACATGCCATGCTTAGTGAAATTCTTTCTCTGCTTTTAACCCATCCTGGCAAGTCCTTCCTCCACGGCAGACCAGGAGCGGTGGGCTGCCAGCCGACAGCAGTGTCTGGGGTCCTTTTGTCACCATTGGTCAGGTGGTGATCTTCTTGCATGTTTTTAGTGGTTTATTTTATGCAGGATACTCCAGGTGAACATGGGGAGAACATGCAAACTCCTCCAGCTCCCCAGGCGGGAATCGAACCCGAGACCTTCTAGCTGTGAAGCGACAGTGTTACCACTGCCACTGTGCCATCAATGATGCATGTACTGATGACTGGGTTTATGCACTTTCTCTGTAATTTTCCCGAGTCATGGTTATGGTACTTCACAAACAGCTTTGTCATTCATGATGGAAACTTTAAAGCATACAATGCAAATCAGTGCTGCAGATGTGCAAATATTTCCAGCTGAAGGATAATTGCTGTTTTTACATTCTAATTGTTTGAGGCTGTGCGAGCCTGTGGATTGGAATAACCTTTCAACTGTAACGACAGTAATGCAGATAAATGACATTCTCTGAATAGATAGGCTTGTATGACACATAAACACTTTTGCACCATTTCATAGCAGTTATTAGACTTCATACATGCATTAGGATCACTGTGCATGTGTAACATCATATTCATGGATTTTAATAGAAATATGATGTAGAAAATAGGCTACATTCTTCATAATGAAGCTTTTATGTCTAAAGGCTATTTCACACAGGCATAACAAATGAGACCATTAAGCCATCCTCTTGTGAAACGCTAATGTTAAATCACTCAAAGCACCCTAAAAGTCATTTGTGTGCTCTTCACTGACAGCCGTCATCCTGGGTATGTGATGTGCAGTGCAGTCTGTAGAAATGGAATGAAGCCAGGTGTCTCATGGTGTTGCATGTGCTTTGACAGTGATTGACAAAGATAACCCCATAATTAGAGGAAGGCTGTAATACTGCCCTGCAGCTCAGCAGGAGGAGCAGCTTTGCTCCTCTCAGACAAACAAAGCCTGCCCATGTCAGTTATGTTGATTGGGTTGCCAGACAATGAGGCTTTCAGGGTTATCATTTCTTATTACTTTAGACGTGACGGTCAGGAATTCATTAATGCACGCTTTTAAACACGAAGAGGTATCAACCAAGCAGTGCAACCTGTTCTGGTCCAGAGTTCCCTTGGTTTTGCGTTCAAGCTGTCAATGATTGTTACCCTGTCGACCATCTCAACACTGATCTCACTGCATAAACATGTCTGAGGAGAAAGTTATGGTTGGCAGCTGTCCACTCTGAGAACACAGGCCCTGGAAGTCACTAACCCGACCACCCCACTGACACACACTTAAACACACACATACACAAATAAACACAAATGCTGAAACATTATCTGTCATGCTTCCAAATTAGGCGCAAAGGCTTTTTAACTCTCCCCAAATATGGAAAAAATGAGCATGTGTGAAAGTTTGGGGGGTGGATTTGGGAGTGGAATTATTTTTAGAGGTGTCTTAAAGGAGGAAGGAATAACTGTGCGGTAAACTCCGGTGTGGCCTGACCTCTCCTCAGGTAGCCTCTTAAACCCTCCTCTCCTCAGGTCCTGAGAGGTCTTGACTAGCGGGGCCATGGGAAAAGGCTCCAATGGACATCAAAGACAGGCCTATGTGGGAAAGCACCACAGAGGGCCTGTAGAGAACCCTAAAGGTCACCATGGGTCAACTTTCATGTCAGCACAGGCCTGATTTGGGGTCAGAGGTTATTGGCATACCTGTCCAGCGCCAATCAGACTGTTCTTCCAGGAAATTATCCCCACTTGTCTCAATTAGGGGTTTGGCTACTGAAGGACCCATATAAGGTTTGTTTAAGGTCATTGTTGCACTTGTTGGGGAGGAGGATATAGTCTGTGTGTAAAAAGGGCAGGATGCTTTAAGGTTGCCAGCAGATACAATAATAGTAGTCTGTTGTCGGCTTCAGTCCTATCCATAAGGGGGATCATAGGGTTCATGTGGTGCACGGGAAATAACACTTCCTAGTTTATCCCTCTGATTCCTGCTGATAATGAGACAGCGTTTCTACAAGTTATTAGTCTACCTACATTAAAAAGTCATCTAGATCTAGAATTAGCTAAACCTGTGATATTGTAAATAAAAATAATTGTCATTATTATTGACTCAGTTGATTGCTCACTATACCCATCTGCCAAACAGCGACTGTTCAGTCTTAACTTAGAAAACAGGAAGGCAGGCCTGTGACACTTTGAAGCATGAGAGCAGAAGTGTCGGGAATGGACCGAACAGTATGTTTGTTGGCACTAATGTAGGCTGCAAGCTAGCATTCCTGGCCAGCTAGCTTATGACCTACATGAAGCATTAGCTTACTAAATTATTTTGTGGGGTCATGTTATACAGTCGAGAGCCAGTCCTAGATGTAACTTTATCAGAGTTTAAGGCTAACATTAGCGTCTGTGCCCTGCTCTGTATTAGTCCATTCCATCAACCAGTGAACTGCATGGGACATGCAGCTTTAGTCTCAGTCTTTTAGCATAATACTATGTATGCCATCATTTGATCATTTTATAAACTGCAATATGTCAGTTAGAAACATTAAAAAGTCAGCTAGAAACACTGCTTTGAATGGAGCTAACATTTGTTGGCTAACTAGAGCTAATAAAATCCACATTTGTCAGTTGTTGGCTATAAATGAGAAGCCCTTTCATGGCACCGCCTTGATTTTGCACCAAAACGTCACCCTCAGCACTGCCCTTCCAATGGTGTTGTAATGGAGTTAAGGGTCACAGAGAGAAGTGGCTGGGTTAGGGGTAGCGGGAAGCCCTGTGTCTTTGGAACGTGACTTAGAGATAGAGAGGAATGTGCTGAACCAGGAAGAAGGCTTCTGGTGTCACCTTCCCACGGAGGTTAAGAGGGGGTGGGGTTGTTGTTTAGTGGGGGCTCTACACATTTATCCACGTGGGAAACAGACAGTAGTGACATATTAAACTGCCGTCACACAAACAGCCCAGTGACACTGTTGCCAGTCACTGTTGAAGAATGTTGGCGGTGGGATTATTTCAAACTTCCCACAGGGGTAGAATAGGGGTTTTTGCCTTTGCCCTTTCTTTACGTTTGGCAATCAGCTGGTCTGTTTTTGTTTTGAGCAGGATGGGGCCACTTGTTCACGTGAGAAACAACATTAGAGAGAGGCTACAGTCATACCTATATATAGCCCTGTCCCGAATGAATAACACACCTCGGTTCAGATGTGGAACATTTCAAAAAATCCCCACGACTGTAGAAAAGTTACAGCTAATTTAGCCTTTTTTTTCCATTTAAAGTTTTTCAGCTGCTCTATTTTGTTGTGTCTCTCGGTTCAGCCCCCACCCGCCTCTCTGCCTCCCTCTGTCAGTCCCCCCACCCCCTCGACACTGTTTACAGTTGATTTGCATTGTGGCTCAGAGAGTGAGGCAGGCAGTTATTGTTGTTGCCGTGATGGCAGAGGGGTTTTCCCACCAGCTTCTCCTTCTCCTCCGGCAGAATCAAAACACCTCTGTGTTGCTGCCGCTGATGTCATGGCCCAGAAACTACTCAAAGCTGCTTTCCTGGGAAACCCCATATCAGGAAGTCCAGTCATTTTTTTCCCCCTTCTTGATTGTTATAGCAGAGCAGCTTGGAAGAGACTGAGAGGTCTGATTAGGTTCCCATACACTGCGGGTTGAGATGGCCAATGTGAACCCACTGAACTGAATGGGGCTCAGCTCGCTCAACTGGCCTGCTTTTTTCATTGCTTTGTTTTAGAATATGCGGATGATTTTCACTGAGCAAACACTTTAAAAATACTACAATGTGGATACAAGCAGGGGATGTGTCCATGTTGTAGTATTTTTTTTGTGAAAAGGGCTGTACTCTTGTCAATATTTGTGATTCATTGTTAGTTTTGATGTGTTCTGCGTATAGCTATCGGCAACAAGCAGTGTTGAAACAGAGCTGTGATGTGTCATATTATATAAATCATCATATCATATAAAATATCCTACAGCTTAAATGCTCTACAAGCCTCATGTTACATCTCCAGCAGGAAAACAATGACAAAGGTGCTTTAATAGAGCGAAACCAGCACTTTGTTAGCTTGTTTGAACTGGTTTGAATTTAGTTTTTCGGTCTAACAGAATTCCTGTTTAGGATGTTTTTCCCATGGTGATGTTGTTTATTTGTTGTCTGTTTGGACATATTTAAGGAACCACCTTTGAGTGTGCATTTCCCATGACAGCAGATGACTGTCAGCTACCATGATGAGCAGCTGACACGTGCATGTCTCGAACCTGTATTGCCTGTGAACTTTGATACTTACATAGTTTTTTCCCCCACTTTTGTAACAAGTCCACATAGTGTTGGTTATCAACAGTGACTAATTTAAGACGCCTGTCCCTTTATATAATTTAACATTTGGGTAGATGCACATCGTGCGGTTCAATTTGTAGCTGTAGTTTGTAGCCGAGCTTGCAAATGTTGGAACTGTTTCACACTAGGTGTTACTTTTATGTTATTTTCTTCACGACTCATCTGCATCTCCCACATAGTCAGTGCTGTGTGTCGTCCTGCATTACACAAAGAAAGGGCTCTAGTTAGCGAGCTGTCTCTTTCACTGATCCAGATGTGGTGACTGCAAATGGCCAGACTGTGAAATCTGAACTCAACTCAAACCATGAAACTCAGTCACTGAGCAAAGTACAGAGCACTGGCATCACCGATGGGAGTGCTGTCGGAAACAGCAAACAATGTTTCAACTGAAGCAATGCTACAAAAATACTTACAGATACAGTTATTTGTCAAATAACAAGGATAAAGATTGCTAGTGCCAAAAATGAGTGTCCTCGGAGCATTTTTCAACTAGAAAATTATATAAAACTTTGTTTTAATAAATTTGTTCTCTCTGGTAATTACAAATTTGACCATAGGTCAAAAAATAGCAGGTACTATATACAAGTTTTTTTCTTAAAATTGGTATTAATTCTCCCTTGATGTGAGGTCAGGGGTGCTGTTAGACAGGTACTGCCATGTGAATGAAATCATAAGCTACTGAGCTCACATTTCAATGGATGTATTTCCATGACAACAGAGCACAGTCCACCTGCTGATAAAGACCCTGGATGTGTTCAAAATCACTCCCTCATTCACTCCTCCCTACGTGACTCAATAGTTTACTCAATAGTCAGCAGCAAATTTCAGATTTTGGACCCTTACTAATCATTATCATTTTGTGTCATCGCTGACAACTGCAGAGTCTCACAACGGTCGTTTTCAAAGCCACAAAACACACTGCATTCTGGGATTGTTTGTAGAAAATAGTGTGCATGCCATGGACACTGGAATTTTTGAGTGCACAATATAGTGGTTAAATTTCTCACTGAGAATTCAGACACTCCAATTAAATGGCAGACAGTAAATACAGTGCACTATGTAGTAAATAGGGAGTGATTTTGGCACAGCCAGATAGAAGTTCCAGAAAAGTGTAAGTGGATCTTCAGTTAGAATTACTGGGTAAACAAAGATTTTTAAAAAAAAATGATTAGCACTTTACAGGACTGTGTTTGTCCTTGTGGCTGCACAGTAAAGGGCGTCGATAAGTGAAACCTCACTGATGCTCATCACTAACAAGAAAGTCCATCTAACCTCAAAGATTTCCAACCTTATCAGTGACATTCATCATTATTCATGCTGACAGTGCTGAATATTCAGAGTCCCTCTTCACTTCACCACAACAGTGCCATTCACACTGTGGGGGTTAAGTTTGTGTACCTAGAGTTTCCTTTTCTGGTGCCTGATGAGTAGATTAACCTTTGAATGGCCAGAACACAAAACATCATTCTGCTGGCCTCACCCACAGCGGCCCCAGCCTCCTTTCTCTGTTGGCCCTCTACACGTGCAGACAGCACATGCTGCTGAGGGGCCTCTCAGCGTGTGTGTGTGTGTGTGTGAGTGTGTGTGTCTAGAAGCCTTGCAGGAGGAAGTATGAAGAGTCGTCTGGCCACGCTGTCCCTAGAGGGAAAGGCGGGAATGCAGAGCAAAAATTCCTTTGCTCCTCACCTCTTCAACCCCATTCCTTCATACTCTTAACCTTCTCTTCTCTTCTCTTCTCTTCTCTTCTCTTCTCTTCTCTTCTCTTCTCTTCTCTTCTCTTCTCTTCTCTTCTCTTCTCTTCTGTCTGTCTGTCTACTGATTACATTTTGTCTTCATTCCATCACAGGATGACACATACCCTCTATTATTCACATCTGGTGTTTTCTTCTGTGATAAAATGAATGAAAACACCACCCACTTCATGGAAATCTTGTAAATAAACATCTACCTAATTAGTGCCAGGCTTGAAGGACATGATGTCCTGTCTTTTCTGCACCAAATGTTGAAAAATGGGAACATCCGGTATTTAGTAAACAAACTGTTGAGGAAATGAAGATTTTGCTCCTCATGTCCTTAAAAGACTGCTTTTGTCTTTTCCTCAGGAGCACTCTGCATTATGAACAAAACTGAACTTGTGTGCACAAACGAAACAGTTTTACTTCTGTGCATTGGTGTTTTTTGTTTGTTTTTGTTTGTTTGTATCTTTCTCATTTGCGGTGTTTGGCCCTCACTCTCAACTCTCAGCCTCTGACCAACCTCTTTATGGCTCTGGAGACCTTGAGGGTCACTGTGGAAGTTAATGACAGAGGAAGCACAGGGTGAAGCACAAACTGCAGCTGGTTGGTTGGATGAATGATGGTAGCGGCAGCCACTTAAAATGTTTATTTTGTTTAGACTTGCATGGAATGGAGGATATGCCAACATTGTGTCTTTAATCATAATCTGTGTAAGTAACCATGTCGCAGCTGATATAACCGTCAACCCATCAAGTGGGTTTTATTCTCTTATCTTATTTTACTTACATTTCTACATTTAATTGTTTTATCCCTGTTTTATGTCTATTACTATCCATCCATCCATCCATCCATTTTCTATGCCACTTATCCCTTTCAGGGTCACGGGGGGGCCGGAGCCTATCTCGGCTGTCAACGGGCGGGAGGCGGGGTACACCCTGGACCGGTCGCCAGCCGATCGCAGGGCGTCTATTATTATCATTACTATTATTATTATTATTATGATAAGAAATCTATCCTACAAGGGCACTTTACCTCTGTCAACTGTATCTTGTAATATAATAAAGTATCAATGAAACAATGTACAAATACATCCTTTACTCAAAATCTTACTAAAGGAAAAGTACACAAGCATTGTCAGTAAAAGTATGTTATGCAGACAAATGACCCCTGTGATTGATATTGTTCTATAACTATATAATGTGCAACAATGCCATATTATAGGTCATATTTTATTAGTTGATCATATGTTTTGTATGTAGGATCATATAGCAAAATAATAAGTAAGCAGAGTACTTGAGAAAATGTATTCAGTACCAATGATTGATTATATGGAAACTCAAGGTTTTTTTTCTACTTTGTGCTATTGTCTAAATGACCCATCGTTATGTAAACTATTATTACTTTATTCCATGAGGAAGTTTTTTGTTTTACGTCAAAGCAGCTGTTGACTCTGCTCCTCACCCACAGATGACCGCCGGCTAAACTCACAGTACTTCAAAAAACGGACAGGCCAAATAAAAGCGTTGCAAAACCACAGAGTCTTCTACAGCCGGAGTCTGGGCAGCACACACGGATGTGGAACTTTCCTTTCATCCTCCTCACACACCATTGAGGCCACTTGTGCAGCACGGAAGCCTACTGTAAACACTGGCCATTACTGTGAGGGGAACGTGAGAGAGGCACGGCCTGGAGTCCCAGCCTTTGTTTACATTCTGTGGCCCTGACGTCAGAGAAGAGCGGAGGGCTTGCTGGATCAACAGTGCCCATACGGGAGAGTCCTGTTTACTTACCTGGGAGAATTACTGTATGACTCTACTACATCTCAAGCAAACAGAGGACAGGGAGGGAGAGACATGGGGAGAATAAATTGATATGAAAAGCATTATGTGGATGCAGACCGAAAGAGAGGAGTTTGGAAAAGGAAATGAAAGGGAAGGCAGAGCAGCTGAGCAGCACACAGGGTTAAATCATACAGTATGGGCATGCTAAACAAATATAGGCCATCAAGTCCTGTTAGTCCAAGTACAGCTTGTAACTTGAGATACTGACAGATGTCAACTGCTGACTCAAGAGGTTTCCATTTTGAAACTCCAGGCTTGACCAATCGCCCTACACTCCCTTTGGTTGTCACTTCTCGCCTTTGTGCTCTAGGCTACATCTCAGTGTCATTTTATGCCCTTTTATTCATGCACACATATTGATATTTCCCCCCCTCAATCATCCCCATTCTCTGTCATCTCTCTTAGATCATTCATTCTGAGTCGGGGACTGGAGCAGTGACAGTCTTGCCACATTTCCACTTTGGCCCTGTCTATTCTGCAGCCCTGCAGCAGCTCCATCAGTATTCATGGCAAATGTGGCATTTATCATTTGGCTGGGAGGTATTGTGCTCATGGAGTGCATGTGGAAACACAGCACTGCTCTCGGTTCTCATGACAGAGGCCTCATCTTATGCAATATATGCTGACTGATGCAGGCATGCACCCAATGAGAGCCTGGTTTACCTTTAACTTTTACTGCAGGTAAGCTGTGAAGAAGGAATGAATAGGCTTCAGTCAGCAGCCACGCCCAAACTCCCACAGCTATAATTCAGTCAGATTCCTGACGTTTCACTCTTTGCTTATTTTTCGCTATCAGTCATGCATTGTCATGTCATAGTTTAAAAAGGGGTCCCAGGTAGGCAGGTGGAGACAGCTGTATTGGCCTGAACTGTAGTAACACTCTGCCAATGACAGACTCCTCCTAGTTCAACCTGCTTTTACAACTTCTGGCCCAAGAGCTGATCATCTGTCAGCTTATGTAACTTCAGTCAAATGAAAGACAAGATTTGTGTGTGACAGCTTCGGCACTGGCAATCTGCAGATCTCAGAAAGAATTTCAGCCACAAATGGGGCAATAAATACATAAAACAAAGTTACATCATGTGTGTGTAGTGTATTCTGACAGCAGTATTTGAGCATGCACTGCTCAATAAAGAAATAGATTAGATATTAAACGCATATTCCAGCAACGTTTGGATTGTTTTGCCACTGAAATCCTCTTATGTAACATTTTCTACAATCAAGTTATACAGATAGATGATACACACTGCTAGATGAATTCTCCTATTGTCCCTGATTAT
The DNA here is from genome assembly GCF_039877785.1 of Chaetodon trifascialis. Taxonomy (NCBI): domain Eukaryota; kingdom Metazoa; phylum Chordata; class Actinopteri; order Chaetodontiformes; family Chaetodontidae; genus Chaetodon; species Chaetodon trifascialis. The sequence goes on from NC_092063.1 coordinate 23,985,489, forward strand.
TTTTCTTTGTGATATATGATATGGGAGTGTAACACCAGTTGTTCTTCATAACAGTGAACAACCTCTCACACAGCTTACAGTGTGTCAGTTTCCCTCTGGAGTGCTGAACTAAAGACAAATACTTGGATAATATGGCCAGGAGGACAGAAGAACATGATCCCTGTTAATGGAAAGAGTGTTCTGGGCAGACATTCAGGAGTATTACATTTAATGGATAAGATGACTTGCAATATTAGTGAGCCAAAATGAGCTAAACTGAAATATGGTGGCCTAGTTAACATTTAGCTCTCTGGGTTTGTGTCACAAGCAGGAGTGAAGGTAGAAGTCAAATAGTTTACTTATGTCAGACTGCGTTTGTTCAGTTTTGTCTTAGTTGAAGTACAAACACTGGTGTAAAAGTCTAGCATGTGACATGATCCTCATATTCTATGGGTTCTAGGCTATACACGTCAGCAGTGAACAAATAAACGCACTCATAAATGCAAGCTAAAATATTCCTGTGTAAAAGCAACATTTCTGATATGATGTAATCCCCGCAAAAGTACAAAAAACATACCCTTCTAAAGATAATACGAGTAAATGAATGTGTTTTATTCTGCTCTTGGTAACCAGGCCATAATGTTTGGCTGCAGGTGAGCCTCACAACCCCCTGCCATCTGTGTGGGTCTTGACAAGGGCGTGAAGTGGGGGACACACAATGAAGTAGAAAACAAAGACGAAATTTGTTATTGGGTCACTTATAATAATGTTAGCATAGATGAGAGCAGCGTCAAGTGGTGTAAAAGTGATGTTGCCAAAAAAAAAAAAGAAAAGCAGTTTAAAAGGCCATCCAAAGAGAGAATGAAAGTGGTTAACTGTGGGACTTGGCCAGTCAAAATGTTTATGTCTAAAGCAAACACTTCATGACAGATTAATCACTGAGTAAATTCCACGTATGCTGATTGTACCTGTAGTCTGAAAGGAAAAGGAAATATTTTTTGGACTAAGCTGCGAGTGTTGCAGCCCTGTACACTGTCTGCAGGTCTGCGCCAAGAGCCATTATCAGTGAGGTAAGACAGCCTGGATGTAGCGTGAGCAGCAAAACCCAGAAAGAAAATCGACCTCAAGCAATGACAGTGAAGGAGACAAAAATAGGATTTCAAATGAAGCAAATGAAATGAAAACATCATTTAAAAATCCAAAGTGTCTGTGCTTCAAAAACGGAATTAGAAATTGAAATCAGTTTTGCCATTCGAGTGGTCCTCAAGGAGCTGCAACAGTACTTTAAATGTGATTTCTGTGAAAGAGGAGCTGCTTTTTCTATAGTTAATCAGCAGCTCAGTCAGCCTGTCGAGGAGGACTGTTGCATGGTTTATTGAAAGACATAAGCTGTTCTTTTCTCTCTCCTTTTTTGTGGTGCATGTCAGTGTCAGCAGGTGAAACACATCATTAAATGTTTCAGAATCTTTCATGACTGATTCATCATGTTTTTGACCCCCTTCACACCATCTTTCACGGCAGAATTGTGTTTAAGTGTCTCTTTAGTGACTCGGGGAGTGAAACTCATCCAGTTTCAGAAACGGAATTCATTTCTCGTCCCACAGAAGTACAAGAACCACAGTCAGCCTCTCATAGCTACAGACTTAGACCCACAGACACTGGAAATTCTGCTGTGTTGAAATGCTGATTTTCACATGTGCAGGACTGAGGAGGAACTGGAGCTGACTGCGGACACATTAGCATGTCAACTGTGCGGTTACAGTAAGTGTTAGGCTCTCAGTTTTTCCAAAATAGTGACACATGGCTTGACAGACACGATCTAGTGCCCTGTAGCATTAAAATTAAACAGAAGTGGAAAAAATAGACTAATGAGAACACTTACCCATTTGTTTTGTCTGCCTCAGAGTGGGCATGCAGGAGTACAGCAGTGTCATCGAGAGCAGGGAGCCTGCAGCAGTCAGTCTTGTTTCAAGGCCTCCGGGGCAGCCAGCACCTGACAAAGTGTCCTTCACTAGATACTGTATCCCTTCTATCTTTGGTGCTGCATTGCTGCCGACCCTGACCGCTGACCTCGCTGTGAAGAAAGAAACGCGAAAAGAACATCACTCCTTCGGGGATCAATAGAATATCACCAGATGTAAATGAGATTGTGGTGTTTCTACGTGAAAATGAAGCATTCCTCAGGGAAATTCCTTTTGGACTGTGGGTCGGGACTCTAAATAGGTTGTAGGCCTATTACTGATGGATCCCCCTCATGGTAATATGTTTTAATGAGCATGGTTCCCAGGGCAAGAGACTAAATTTTAGATTTAGGATGAGAGAGCTTAACAGAGCATTAGGAAATCTATGACATTTATCGACTACTGTCTGCTGCAGTTTGCTGTTAGTTCTTTTTACAGTACTCTCAGTATGTTATATCTTTTGTCTCTTTATGACAGTAAAAACTTGACTCACTGCAACTTTATGAATCTTTTATATCATAATAATAAAAAGCATCTTGGCATTGAGCATTTTTGTAAACTGCTGTCTTCTTGTTCCTGGCACCACTTGGCTGTTTTTCTTGTAATTTGTCTTTTCCCTCATCTATTCTCTATGTGGGCGGTCGACAGAGGCCAACTATGGTAGCAGATGAAGGGGCTGCCCAGCATGGAGCCATAACAGTGTCATCAAGGGTGAGTTCACCCACGTGAAGCCTAGCTCTGACAAGTTTGTCTGGTGACAGAGAGGGCACGGTGCACAGCCAGGCCACACACAGGCAGACATGCACACTGCAGGCAGATGCAGAAGACCCAAAGCATTTGCACAAACTCACGAACTTGACATGCACACAGAAACACGCAGGCACACCTCTCATCTGCCCGCACAGATACGGTAGCTGGGTTGTGGCTGCACAGCCAAGCAGGATTGGAATGTGACCTATTGTTACAGCAGCCATTTAGCAACAATAGAGCATCACAGACAGTTAGCACCACAATGCCTCCATGCTGATCTATGCAGAAGCCTCAGTGCTACTGGCTGCTGCAGCACCCTGCTGAGCTCATTTAACTACTTGGGAATCAGGTCGCTTGTGCAATTCATCAATTAATGATGCTTTTCCAACAATTACTTTAATGGAAATCATGTACTGACAGCACATCTGAAACACCAGGAGAGTTGCATATTTAGATCTGTGACAGGAGCTTAGTAACCCAAGCTGAATACAGAATACGAAAACAAAGCTGAGTTGAATAAATATTAAGTATTGTTTGTCACTTGTGAGAGAATTAATGGATTCTGAGAGTCAGGGCAAGAAATGAAAGCACAAAAATTCCTGCAAATAATATACATGTTTATAACACACACAGACATTCCTGTGGCTTTACACCAATTTAACCTTTGGATTAAAGTGGAAAGAATTGAGTGTCAGAGCAGTTTTACTTCTCAATGAAAATTACATTTATGCTTTGTTTGCCATTGTCAGCACCACAATGACATTAGAAGGATAGCATTGTAGTGTTGGGCAGTAACGCATCACTTAGTAATAGACTATCTATTTAAGTGCATGTCATGGAAGAGAGCCAATAGAAACAAATTGAATGGTCAAAGTTGTCATCTTGCCATTTAAGGTGTGTTGATTGACGTACGACATAAAATCATGCATTGAGTAACACACAAGAAACCATTCCACCATAAAAGTTGCCGGTAGCTGCTCGTATCCTTTGAGCAACACAGCAAATTCAATTATTTTTTCTCCAGCCTACAGCTAACATTAACTAGTGAGGTTGAAAAGGCAGCAAAACGTCCTTTCATTCATCATTCACTCTTAGGATGGTTTCTTCATTTGTGACACATTGCAAAGCCACACATTATAAAGCCAGCCTGTTGACCTTGGCCAGCTCGTGCTGCATCCACAATGCCTGCAGGAAATGAAAGTTCGCTTAGTTACAGTACGTTTTCATGGCCTATTAGATAAGCTTGACCCCTGCCTTCACTGCAGCCTTTACCCAGAACGGACGTTTCAAATGTGGCTTTGTTTGCTCGGTACAGGTAAGTAAATGAATTCATTCAAAACACAAACTACCTGTGTTCATTCGCCTGTATTGCTTAATTACATCCATGGTATTGCCTAAAAGAACTTAGCTAGATGTTTGGCTGACTGCTGGATAATATTCTCAGTAGTTGACTAACGTATGGAAACTTGCTGCCATGGAATAGTGGTTACATAACCTTGAAATGAGCTGCAACTTAACCATGCGCATGTGTGCACGGTTAAACTCCAGCCATAGGTGCAAATAGCACTACACGTCTGGCTACACTGCATGACAACAATCTAATAAGTAATGTAACTCATTACATTTGTTGTTTAGGAAGTAGTATAGTAGCTTAATGTGACAACTTTTTCAATGAATAATGAGTAACATATAATAAGAAACAGATTACATTTTTCAAGTAACTAGGCCAACACTGGTAAGCGCATTAAACCTGCAAAAACTCATTTTTTTGGCCACTTGGGAACAGCCGAAACAAGTTGTAAACACAACACTGATGGATGTCACTATCATGACCTTTTAAGTCATATTTGAACATGTGAACTTGTTGGCTAGCACTTGCTTATTTACACACCCAAGAGCTGCAGAGCAACATTAGCCTTTATCTGGAGTGGTGTTTCTGGACACTTGGCAGATGCATGTCCAATATTCACTCCTTTAAGCTTGTTTTTGGCAGCTTTAGCTACTAAATGCTCCACTGTGCTGACCAGCTAGTTGCTAACTGTGACAGGTAGTATACAGTGGCTTTTCGAGCTTTTTCACTGAAACCAACTGCCTGCTGTGACCAAAAACAATATTATGACAGCAGTGTGGCTCAACCAAAACAATAAAGTTGCAAAACTGACAGCTAAACAATGAGCTGAAACTTGCTACAAAGCTCCATAAAGCTGAAGTTCATCGTCACAAACGTTTCACATTTTCACATTGCTATTGTGGAAAACATCCATTAGAGCAGAGTAGAAAATAGTAGAATGTCACTAAGAAGTTACATGTTACTGTATGTTAATGCACACACACACATTAGTATTCCATCACTAAGTATTTCCTGTTTTCATGAAATAAATACATACATAAATAGATTCTCTAAAGCAATGAGATACAAAACACATCCGAAACACTGACTTTTGGTTCCATGTGCGTCACATTAGGGAAGAAGTTGTGGTGACACAGGGGAACAATGCCTAACAGCTGCTGCCCAGTCAACAGCAACACCCTCGCTGCTGTGTCACTGGCCATCCACAAGGCCCAGTATGAGGAAGTGACTCTAAATTTGCAGGAAGGGAACTGGAAATCAGTTGTCAATGGGGATTTCTTCTAACCTAGTTTCCATTTGCTCAACAATGAAGTGTGCTGTACCACTAAAAGGAAGTGCCATTATCAGGTGAGACAATGGCGCTTATGTGGAGGTCATATCTGCATCTGACCAGATAAACACAGGTGGATGGGAATAAAAGTTTCTTATATTTTTCCATTAGAATTTATTAATCTCAACTTTTAGACACAATTAGGACCAGTGCAGACTTTGGTGCTGTGAGAACAAAAACCTCATTGTCAAAATTTCTCACATGATTTCCACTTAACCTGAAGGTGTGCAGGTAAAAAGGATGACTCATTATGTTGTAAGGAGATAGAGCACATGCGGTGTGCTTTTGTCCTCCCCAAGCACATAATGTCATTGCAAATATGTAGAATAGGCTTTTGTAATCAGTTGCAATCAGATTTTACTACCAGGAAACTGAAACACCTGCAGTATGAGAATAGTCTTCTGGGGAAAATGAGACTGACAATTTCCGCTTTACTCCTACAACTGAAGTAAACACAAGTAAGGGAGTGTGAGACAGGTGGAGAGAGAGAGGCAGACAGACTTAGAATGCAGGAATAGAGAAGTGGACCTCCACAGGAGACCCACAGCTACTCTCCACATCACTTTGTCCACAAGATAGTAAGACAAAGAGGATGTGACTCATCCAAAGCCACGTACGAAAACAGCAACGGCTACATACACACACACGCACACCTCTTTCTGTTTATGAGTCAGAGTGCAAGTGTGAAAGTAAAGCACCGGTTAACAATAGCTCCACCACTTTCAAACACGTGAAAAGAAAGCAGAAAAAACAAAAGGGCATGAGTTACTCGAGAAGATAGCTTACCTGGGGTGTGTTTGTTTTTGTGTGTGTGGGATGGGTGGGGTGTGAGAAGGGAAGGAGTCAGAGGATTGAGTGGGTGCGGCAGATTCTTTTTCAATTTGGATAAGTACTTTTTTTGGGCCAATGTTTTGTTTGTGCAGTTTATTTAGATGAAGACTAAATTGCAGTTCACACATGCTGCTGCAGACCTGCTTCAAGGATAAACTCCTGCACTTTGATGATCTTAAAGTGATTTGAATGGATTTCCCCTATATTGTCCCGTGCTGCACCATTCATGGGGATATGTTCTTTCATAAAGGTTAAGATATGCTGGAGGAAAAAAAGAGTGTTAAAGCTTCTGTATCCTGCTGTGGTTTCATTCAGGAAGAAGTGTAAACAAGCCTTTTGGAGCTTTACCAATCAAATCCCAAACTTTAAACCGTTTAATGGCCCCACCCAGAAAAAAGTGAAAGAGTTCTTTCCTGTTGCTGCTATTCGTAGTTTCTTAAGACACTATCGACAAAAAGGTTTGTTTCCATTAAAGTGAAATAAAATACACTCTCAAATTATGCATGTCATTTTATGGACACAAGCAATATGTAAAGCTTGAAAAATAAAACGTTGTTATGCATTTTGCAGTGCAAATCTTCATCAGAGAAGATCAGCATTGTTCAACAGTGTTCGGATGGAACAACTAAACAGTTTTTTTAAGATGGATCCTTTTCTTGTGATTTTCAACAAACCGTTGCTGACTTCTACTAAAACACAAGAAAACAGTATTTCCTATATATTTCAATCTGGAGACACTTTTTCAGCGCTTACACTGCCCCCTGTGGTCAGAGTAATATAATGAGTCCATTATCATGGAAAACACCTAAAAAATGTCCAAAAATCATGCTGAAAAAAAACACCTTGGGAAATGTGCTCATTCGCTTTTGTACTGAGAGCTAGATGAGAAGATCTTTGAGCTTGAAAAGATTTTCAGCAAGATGCAGATGTGCTCTACTAAACAGTGGAGATTCCCAGACAATCAGAGATGTACTCTTCAATCAAACAACAGCGAAACAGAGACAACCTTAAAACAAAGTGGGCAGAGAGCAAGAAGACCATGTTGGATAAGGCATGGTGGGGGTTACTTGCATTGCTGCCCATCCTAAACAAGTGTGCAACCATGATAATGTGAAAGTGCTCAGCCACAGCTGTCTACTAACTGACTTGTTGGACACCTTAGAGGAGGAGCTGTGACACCTCAGGTGCTATAACCCCCGGTCCAAATCACACCTTTAATGAATACAGCAAACTATTCCATTTCCAATTCCACAGAGCATATCCACCAGTCTGCAGGTTATTTTCTGCATTCTAACAACAGATCCTGGGGTAATCCCTCCTCATTAAGAGTCAGACAGATGAGAGGAGACTATTTATACTGAACGAACCAAATGACCCTAAGCGAAAGGTTATCAGTGTAATACTGGTAACTGGCAGCAGCGTTCTGGGTGTGCCTCCAGAAGCAATAACAGGACAGGGAGTTGACAGAACACCAAGTGTGTGTGCCACAGATCTGGCATGCTGAAATTGCCACAGGCTGCAAATGTGGAATGTGAACACTTTCGAATGTACTGATGAAGCAACATGTGAGGCATTAAGCCTATTTGTGTATGCATATGTAGGACAATCATTTATTTGTGTAGGACATTTTGAAAGATCAGTGAGAAGCTCCTCCACAGAATATTAAACATAGTGACTCAGACAGGACATAGAAAAGAAACAACATTAAATGCAACACATAGGATTATTCTGTCAGGTAGGTACTCAAGTTATATAAAAAAAATTAAGAATAACAATATATTACTGCTGGTATACTGTATGTGTGTGTACTGTATGTGTGTGTGAAAGTGAAGCATGCAGGCGGCTGAGTAGTCCGAGCGGAGCAGAGCCAGGAGCACTTTGTCTTTTCTGCTCTTTTCTGTCTGGAAATGCTCCAAGCACAGGTACCAGTTGAATCATGGCACAGCTATTTAAAACATTTTTATAGTGATGGCAGTGTTGACTCAGTCAGTGATGATGGAAAATAAGCTACTGTTTGGTTTTACTACTGGAAACTTGTACAGTTTGACTCCTGGCTAAATCCATGGTTCACTTTGAAGCTAATCACGGTGTACTTTCACACACATTATGTATTGCCTTCAATTAAATCTTGTGACTGTAAACTGTGACCGTGACCAATAATGGAGAGCAGGTTAAACAAAGCACAAAGAAGCTTCAGTGAACATGTAGGCAAACTCTTTAGCCTCATCATAGTGACTCATCTTTATGCGCTCAGCAAACAGTGTAAAATGTTTCCACAGAAACAAAACATGGCCACTCATTCACTGCAGATCCTCGAGGGGTTTCTTCACCTCCCCCCTCTTCTCACTGTGCTCTCTCTCTCCATCTCTCAGCTGTCATGTGGCCTCCTCCTTGTTCTGTGGAAGCCCCGGCCCATTCTTATCTCACCCTCCCACTTACACAGAAACCAACACACCCCAGCCCTCCACAGTGACATGTGTATACCATGTGTGTATGTGTGTGTTTGTTCCTGTGTGTGCATGAACGTATGCTGCACTGCATACATGTTTCTCTGTGGATGTGAGTGCCTGCGTGTGTGTGTGTGTACACAGGGAAGGAGGGGTGGTAAGGGCAACTGACATTGTACATCCTCATCTGTTTGTTTATAATATCGCTGCATTGATTGTGGTGGCCTGCAGTCAGCATGCTTTTCCTGGAAGAGCATGACAGCCCCTGTGACACGTCCATGTTCATGTTCGTTCTTTTTGATTAAGCAGTCGCACAGGCTACATCTATAATGCATAACTGAGGAAAAATCCATTTAGATCCCCAATATTAACAGAGGCAAGCCAATGACTTTTTCCTACACTTTTACAAAGAACATGGTTATTTTGCTTATGACTCATGGGTCACATGGTCCCTTTTCTCATTTGATAAACACCAACTATGTACATGCACTGTAAACAGACAAGCTGGGGAATCATTTCACAATAGCTTTGGAAAATGAGATTTGCACTTGGAACTGAACAAACAACATCAACATTATTCATATTTTGAAATGTTATTCTGTATTTCTAAAATAACCATACTGTAACTGACTTAAATTTTGGCAACGAGTACTAACCAATTAGGGGATGGGTTACTGTATGACTTCACCATCCTGGGAAAAAAACAATCTTGCTAGCATGGCTTGATCACATGGCCATTCAGACCCAGGTATGAATATTGGAAGTTTTATGAACAAATCAGTACAGATTCCAACGTAAAGCAAAATTACATTTTTATGTGAATTGTGCCGCAAGCCTGAAGAAACAAGTCCGAACACCAGCCACATTGGCTGCGATTTTCAAATGGCACATTAAGTTGAAGCATCCAACCAGGCTTGGGAAATATCGTTGAGTGAATGATGATACAAGAGATCATGAACAAAGGGTAAGACCATGAGCCAACGGTCATAAAATTCCTCCACCCAAGTCAAACCCACAGCATTTTCTAAAGGACCGGTTACCTTCGTTTCCCAACAAGTAGACAGACTTTTAACTGACTAGACCATGTTGTAGGAGTTTGGCAGCCATTGCCACTCATGACCATGATCATTTTTGGGGACTGAAACTGAAATTGTGACTTATGAATGTGAACTAGTTCATTTTAACCCCTGTGAACAGAACATGGTGCTAGCTCATGGGAAGTGTGATCTTGCACAACACAACCTTTTGCATTCAGGCTTCGTTATGTCAGTGGGTTTGCCATGTTAGACCTCAGCTGCCCTTTTTGTTAGCCACTGCAGGGCGTGGAGGTATTATTTCTGAAGATGACACGCTGATGATGTCTGTAGTAGACATGTTCAGGCAGAGGCATTGCTTCTCTCTCTCAGTCAAAGCTGAAACTCATGCTGTATCGATGGAGATGGATGCACAGGCGTATGACCCCTGACCATAGACACAAGTGCCTAACTTAGCTACCTTGCTAGTAGTCCCAAATAGTGGAGATTCAGACAAGCTATACATTCTACTTTCTTGATCACTTTCACCGGAGATACATTTAACCTGCAACAAGTACCAAACGTTGTGAAATTCTAAAAGTGCCTACATTTAGGTATACTGTGTTTCTTTCCTGTCTATTTTAATTTTGTTAATTGTTGATGTGCAATCGGAAGTTTGCATAGGGTGTTTTATTTTGAAAATGTATCAGATTTTGTACACCATTCCTGTGTCTGACTTCCTGTCAAGTTTCCTGTGCAGACTGACGCATTGCCTGTCAAAAATCAACCTAGCAGGTATTTTCTGTGGAGCAGAGCAGTGAGCTGCTTCTGAAACATGCACGGTGGAATTGCATGCACTGTCTCCATTGCGTTGCAGAAGTAACGTGGATGGAACATGTCCATTGGAATTTAGGGATTAGCATAAAGCCGAGCAAGAACATAGTCAACCTTTTGTGTGAATTTTGCGGTTTTGTGTTCAGATACACAAATCTTTAAAGCTCTTTCAGTTTGGCCAACAGAAAGTAGACCACAAAGACATCTCAGCATCTAGACAACATGTATGCTGCTGCAGTTTATGAGGGATTTTATGGTGTGTTTTTTACCAGTATGTTGAGTGTGTAAAATAGTTAGTGTTTGATGTTGTAAAACATGCACAGTGGCCACAGCAGAAGAAAAAACTTGCAGGTTGATTAGACAGGAGACAGTGTTTGGTGATTTTCCATTGTCACAATGAACTGGTCTGTCTCAGACTGCTAGTTTGCTGTCCTCAAACTGAGAAGCACCTGCTTGGGCTGCAAACTGCTGGAAGATGCATAAAGAACCCTGTTTAAACTGGGCAGTCACATTTTGAGCTGCAGGTGGCACTGGAGGAAAGGTCAGGTGACCATAGTTAGTAGGCTCATCACAACAATCCACCCAGAAGTCCTTGAGATTTCACTCTGGACCAAAGTGTTTGACTGACGAATCAACTGATGGAAGGTCAGACCAACACTAGCATCCCCACAGTCTCGCCGCTAGCATGGCTAAAAGCTCCAAATGTTTTCTGATTTTCTCCAAATGCAGGAGATATTTCACCAAGCCAAACTCATTAGTTCAAGCCTTCAGCCCACAGCCATTAGGATTCCCAAGAAAAGCGTCATCTCTTTAAGCTCATACATCAACACTGCAGTGCTGAGAAAAACCCAAAACATATGGGAATTGAATGGGGAGGACACTGAGGAGATTCAGTCTGCCTTTTACCTCTAACTACTCCCAACTCTTTAGCCCTGGCAGAAGGCTAAACAATGATGTCAGCGCATTCTTCAGGCTTCAGAGACATTCTCCAGGCAGCACCACAGAGCTTAAAAGGACTTCTCACAGCAATAAAGAAAAAATACAACCTAAAAAAATGTTATCTCTACACAATGAAAGACTGAACACTAACATTGATAAAACCCACATGGGTTACATTATGTCCTCAGAGAAGTTGTTCCAAAGTTTACAACACTGCCTTTGGATGACCTCAGATTAGGAGCAAAGTAAGTTACTGGTTCAAATGTACTTTCAAATGAACAGGCTAGAGTCCATCGTTTCAGTGAATCTGTTAGTGTATCAGTCAGGTTATACAAATGACAGAGCACAAGCATGGTTAAATTATGTAATTTGAGAGTAGTTTTATTAGTGTTCCACAAGGTTGTGATCTGTTAAAATGAGTCAGCCCTGCAGCAGTGATGTAAGTTTTTTTGGACTTGATGCTGAGGCATTTTAGCTGCTTCATCAGTGAAGACAGGTGTTTATCATGAGGTCCTCTTAAAGTGACTGGGCACTGTCAAGTTGTGCAGGGGAGGGTGAAACTGTTCTGTGTATGACACTGACAAAATTCTGCTTTCATCGCATCAATAAATCATGATGTCTGCTTAGGCTACTTTTTTTTTTAGTCTAGCTTACTCTCTGCTAACCTGAGCAGGTAGGGTAGGGTCCAATTAGGTGTGGCTAAGAAGAATCTTTTGCAAGTCTGACCCATTTGCCAGTAGTAAGACATCTCAACAGTGCTTAATTCATCAATAACTCTGCATTTCATGAAATGAGGTAGAAATTAAGGAGCAGAAAATGGCAGAGAA